>NW_020450738.1:675468-677930 GCF_003343035.1 Apteryx rowi | reverse complement strand
TAAATGCTTCCTGAGGAGACCATGGAACTTCTTGCTCTGCATCTTGTGCAGAGCAGGTAGCTGTGGCTTATAGTGAAGAGGCAAGTGTGAAGTGTTTCATAAAATGTACAGTTACAGCTTGTCCCACCTGCTGCAAAACAATACTCTTTCCTTGGGGAAAACCAAATCTAAAGCTGTAAAAGAGGARCTGGTTAAAAAGATGTGCTGTTTGCTGTCTTCTTGTCACTAATCAGTTGGTGTAGAGAAGAAAAGAGCTAAAGCCATGCAATTGGTCTCCTTTGACTTGCTTAACTCAGTCTAAAAATATTCTTGTCTTCAGGTTCTTGAGCTGGCAGGAAATGCATCCAAAGACTTGAAGGTGAAACGTATCACTCCCCGTCACTTGCAGCTTGCAATTAGAGGAGATGAAGAATTGGACTCTCTCATTAAGGCAACAATTGCTGGTGGTGGTATGTAACTTGCTTTCTAACTTTTGTATTAAGACTATTGGACTTCTTGCCGCTTAAAGGTTGCTTAATAATTCTATTTAAAGTGCAGAGTTTTTAGCAAAATCACTGAAGAGAAGTAACATGATTTTAATTCTTGGTATTGCTCTTTCTTAGGTGTAATACCACATATCCACAAATCTCTCATTGGAAAGAAAGGACAACAGAAAACTGTCTAAAGGATACCAGGATTCCATGTTATCTCAGGACTCTAAGTACTTAATTGTCCAGTGTTGGTGATTCCAGTGGACTGTATCTGTGAAACACAATTTTGCCTTTTTGTAACTTTGAGAAGCTAAAGCTCACTGAGCTTTCTAACAAACCAAATTTCTGCATTGAAGTCTTAACCGTATTTAAGTGTTACCATGGCTTCAAAGAAGCTATTGTATTTGTAGTGGGTTTTGATTGAGCTGACTGTTTTTAGATTGGTTTGATTTAAGTAAAGGAAGTGTTTGGTTTTGTACAGACTTTTCATCCACTAGAGTGGAAATATTCAATAAATGTTATATCAATACCAATTGTCTCATGTATAGTAACTGAAAAAACGCTTGGTCTCAGTTATGCAGCTCTGAAGAAGAGTAGTTCCAAGAACACGCAACTGTAACAGTTCTCCAAGCTGTTAAGTACTGCAGGTATCTGTATTTTCAAATGGAAACATAGCGCAGTATTCTAGGACTATTTAGTAGGTATGGTGTGCATGTTTCACCCCATCAGGTTAACACAAATTCTTAATTATTGAGCCTGATGTATAGAATGGCCTTTAGAAAGGTATATCTAAGGGCTGTGTTATGTAAGGACAGATTTACTTGATAGTAGCCTTCCAGCTATCATGGATGAAGAAGAATGTGAGCTTTCTGACTGGAGGCTGAAAATCTAAAACTTCTGTCTATATGTTTCTGTAGTATTTCTGTTAATGAAAGGCCATGGATAAATCCATAAAAGCAATGAGAAATGTACTGCAGTAGTCCCTACTGGCTCATAATATACTTTGGGGGGGAGCCTAAAACACTTCCAAGGTAGCAGTCTCTTTAAGCTTGACTGAGTGCTTTGTCAACAAGGCCAAGTGTGTATACTGATTCTATCAAATGCCAATGGAAAACCTGTTGTCAAAGTAACTGTCTTAGCTCACTGATCTGAATCTGAAGTTAAAACTACTTGTGTTCTGTTATTCTTATGACCTACTGTGATTAGGTGAGAAACTACCAATCTATCCTTCAACTCTAACTTGTAAATTTGTTATTAGAACTTCTGCCTCAGCTCTAGGAAGGTCATGGATACTGTATCCTCAGCAGCAGCAGACTGATGGAAGTTCTGGTCTGGTTTCCTTTACCTGTGCTTTCCTAGCTCCCTTTAAGTTTTTATTTAAAATATGTGTATATGTTAATATCTTTAAAAAAAAAAAAAACTGCTGTGCTATGTTCTTGTTGCTGAGGCAAAAAGTCTTGTAAAGACTCACTCTTGGATGTGGTGAAATGAATGGGGACAGCAAACTCCATGCTATCTAGAACCACTTCTCTTCCAGCAATTCACTACTTCAGATAAAGATGCTTCTGCATTAAACGAGGCTAATCTGTTTTGGCAGCCTCTTGCAGGTAATGTGCTCTGCTRCAGCATTGTCGCTAGAAGGTGTTGACCTGGATTTTAAACGCTGGCTCGATCTATATTAAACAACTGCATTCATCCTCTTAAAAGTAGGTGCCTCACTGTGGCGGTGGCTAAGTGCTCTCCTCCCGGCACAGCAGCTCTCGGCGASAGCCGAGGGAGCTCGCTAATTATAGCGAGCAGCGACAAGCGCCCTCAAGCGTGATTACCGCATTGTAAAGAATGCAAAACCGGGGGCTCGTCTCCCCCTTGCAAGGGCCGGGCCGGGCCGCAGCGCCGCGCCAGCACGCAGCCGCCCGCCCGGTAGTTTTCCACCGCGGCCGGTGCCCGAGGCGCGGGGAAGGAAGGGGCGGGCGGGGGGCGGAGCCAGGACCC
>NW_020450738.1:642436-675262 GCF_003343035.1 Apteryx rowi | reverse complement strand
CGGAGTGACGGGGAGCCCGAGCCCGCCCTCCTCTCCTCTCGCCCGCTCTGCCCTGCCCGGCTCCGCTCTGGCTTCGGGCCCCTTCTCTCTGCGCTGCGGCGGGCGGAGGCGGCGGAAGGAAAAGCCCATGGAGGGGAACCGGGACGAGGCGGAGAAGTGCATCGGCATCGCGCGGGAGGCGCTGGAGGCCGGCAACCGCGACCGCGCCCTCCGCTTCCTCGGCAAGGCCCAGAAGCTCTACCCGACCGAGACGGCCCGAGGTGAAGCCCGGCCCCCGCCGCGGGCCCGATGCCCCGGGAGGCCCTGCTGTGGCAGCCGTCCCCGCCCCCCCTCCCCCGCTCCGTTATTACCGGGTTTCCTCGGGCCGGGGGAGGAGAAACGCGGGGCCTGCGGGCCGGGAGGGGGGAGGGGAGGGAGGGGAGTCTCCTCGCAGCCGGCGCGGCCGTTAACCCGGGCGGCCGTTGGCCAGGGCGGCCGTTAGGCGGGGCGGCCGTTGGCGGAGGCGCTGAGGCGGTGGTGACCCCGCCGGGGGCACCCTGAGAGCGGGGCCGGGGTGCGAGGCAGGTCCCCGCCGCAGCGCCCCGGGGGTGTCGGGGAGTCGGCTTAAAAAGCGCGGAGGGGTGATTAAAAATGCCGCGAGGAAGGCAGGCTCGGGTCGGCTCATTTCCCTTGGGAGTGCGTGCAGCCGGCGTCAGGAGGAGCGGGGTTACCCGATCCCTCGGCAGAGGGGCTCCTCCAGGTCAGCCCGAGCGCTCGCCTGCGGCTTTTCTTCAGCCCTCAGTATGATCGGAGCCATGCGGACTGAGCCTAGACCTGATTCGCAGCAGTACGCCTCGGGCCCCGGGGCAAGACGTGCTAGGCTGCCTTCTTTACATCACTGTGGATTAGCCTTGCACTAACAGCTCGCACTAATAGCTGAAATTCCAGAGTGGGCGATGCCTTTGTTTTATAAATTATTTGTGGTTGGGTTTTTTTTTTGTTTTGTTTCCCTTTCATTGTACAGTAGCTGCATAGGAAATAAGCACAGGTTTAGCTATGGTAGAGAAAATGGGGCAGGTTGTTCCCCTATGACTTAATTGGCTCTTTAGACAGCTCTTTGCTAAAATTTTAAAAATAATTAGTATCTTTTTAGCAAAATATGTTTAGAAGTGGTTCTTTGAAAGGAACGATAGTAAGGTTTCAATTCTCAAGGTATACAGAGCTGATATGTGTCTTGTAGTCTTTCTGTTACACTATGTCAGAAGTCAACTCAATACCTTTGAATGCAATGACTTGTTGCATTCCTCTAGTTCTCACTTAAATCGTCTATATCATTGAAGGAACAGGAAAGACTTCAGTGCTCTGTACTGTCTTAAAGGCTTTGCTACAGAATAAAATATAGCACAGAATACTTACAGTTAAAATTTCACCCCAAAGCAATGTTCAAAAAATGATGAATGCTGACACCTGCGTTCTCATTTAGTGTCAGGCATATATTCAGCGAGCATTTTCTGTCCTCTTTAATATCTTGACTACTTTTTATATAAAAACAATATGCTAAGGTCTCATCAGTACTTTTTTTAATAGTAAATAGTTTTGTTTTTTTTCCCTGTAAGACAGGATGGATGTTGCTGGTAAATCACCTGAAAGAAGGTAATCGTTGCTGCTTTGTTTGGATCAAGAGGGTGGCACTGTTTATACTCCTGCCATGTTACATACCCCCCTAAAATAAAAGCAAACAAAAGTTCATCTTATTTCCCCTAAACTTGTATGGCCTAAGAAGATGGCAGGCATGAAAATGTGTTCAGCTTTTTGGAAGCTGTGTTGGTCAGGAGGCAAGAAGACTGAGGGTTTCAGTTCGGCCTCTTCCGTTCAAGGGAGTTAAATAGTTTTGCCTGCTTCACACAGCTTATTATGGTCCTACACCTCTAATTTAAGAGTTACAGTAGCCCTCAGAAAAAGATGTCTACATCTGTTTTATGTTTTGAGGTTTTTGTTTTTAAGTAGGACTGCTACTACATAACCACCATTGTAAAGTGTTCAGTGCAAGAAATAGATGTCTAATTAGGCTATTGTCTCTAGGACACTTGTTTTATTCACTGTGGAAATTAGCAAAGTGTGTCACAAATGAGGTACAGATCTGGTGGAAAGAGGATGGCCTTGTGGTTATGGTAGTGGACTGTAATCTGGGCAATTGTGTATTGACACTAAATGCTTCACAGAATTTCTCTGTGATGTTAAATAAGCCACTTCACTCCGTTTTCATTAGTGACTGCTAATTGTTTGTGCTTCATTTTTCAGGTATTCAGCTTGAAAAAAGGGCCTAATTTGTGGAACTGGTGGGCAGTTAAAGCTCCATCTGAAGCTAATGAGAATTGCAGATGCCCTAATACCACTGAAAAATCAGGCCCTAGGCCTGATTTGAACTAGGTACTTAGAAATTAGGGGACTCTGTAGACTTTTTATATCTCTGTGCTTCAGTTTTCTAGCTGTGGAGGTTGGTGGTTCTTCTCAACCTATCCCATTTCCTCACAAAATAGCACCAACTCACTGAATTTTTTTTTTTTTTTTTTTAAGTTTGTGAGGCACTTAAATAGCCCTGTTATAAGTGCAGTAGGCTGCAGGGACACAGAATGTCCTGTTTTCAGCACAGGATCTGGAAGATGTGCAATAAATTAGAATTGGAAATTTTACACTGACTAAGAAAAAATGAAATGACTGCTTCATAATCTTATTGTCACCTTCTTCATAAATTAAGTGGGGGTCCACACTGAAAAACAGTAATTCATCATATAATTAAAAATTGTGTAATAGTGCATGCCCAAAAGAAGGGAACATTTAAAGTTTTGTAAGCTCTCTTAATCCTAACACAATTTCTTATTTTACAATTATAATGTGTTGGCTTCCTATGGATATAGGACAATATGGTGCAGCCCCAGCTGTTGCTGTGTTTGCTTATTTTCTCTTTGGGATATGTATGAGAAGATAGTTCTTACCCACTTTTCTATGGAGTCAGAGATTCTCCATGAGGTATATATTCACTATGATTTTTGGGAACAATTGCCCACCATTTCACAAATGATGTTCCATCCGTGATAGCAGCTATGAGAACGGTAGCGCTGACTATTTTTACTGATGGGAATCAGCCCATCCCTAGCAAATATCAAAAAGATAAAGGAGGAGAGAAGAAGAAAGGGGGACTTAAGAAAGAAACTGAGGGAGATGAATTATTACAGGGGTCAGTGAATGAAGAAAGGTAGAGCAGGCTCAAAAGGTTACAAACGTTAAAGGACGTGATCAGAGGAGGACAACAAGCAGAGCACTCCTGATGCTGCTGTTCCCTGAAGGTATCCAAGAGGCCAGTGGGTGCAGAAATTGGCCTCGCAGTCGCTGAATTCCCTTTGTTGAGCTTCCTGCTCCTGATGTTGTAGTGGTTTATGAAAGGACACAAAGCAGCTTTTAACCATTGTCTCCGAAATGGTACTACATGTGGTGTGCCTTCAGCCACATTTGCATTTAAACTGCATTCAGCACTGGTTCAGTCACTGCTGAAGTTTAGTTTTGCTAAACAAGGCTTCTGCCTGAAATACGCTGACTGCAGCAGTGCTATTTTAAGGCATTAGTGGTGTGAAATGTAAGGTCAGTGTTTATTCAATGATATTTAGCTAATAACTTCATAGTAGCGGTTTTTGTGTTGACATCATCCTTTTCTGGAAAATAGTTTTGCAGTTCCTCTGTTCAATCAAAATGTTAAGTTAGATTATGATTTTTGATGATAATCTGTCTTGCAACTGAATGGAAACTAATTGCTTGTCCAGCAATGATCTGTAAGAGTGGATTTAAAGATAACAAAGAACAAGATCTCCTTTCCAGGCGTATGTGCCTTTCTTTTTGGAGAGGAAGGCAGAAGATGACATTAAAGTTTGTACCTGACAGGTTTTAGTAAGGACAGCTCTATTTCTCAGCGTTACTTAAGATTTCTTCCACTATTTCTGATACTGACTTTAAAAGCAAACATTTATTTTCAGGAGTAAGTAAGCTTACTTTTTTAGGGTATTGTGTTAGTATGATTCTGAATTTAACAGTTCTTTCCATTAGTGCAAGTGGGGGTTGTGCTGAATGAGTAATGGACGCAAATGCAGTGTAGGGATATTTCATTCAGAAACAAGGAACAGAAGGCATGAGAGAGCCTTCATATATGTTTGAAGATAATAATCGTTGTCCTACCTGCTAATGAAACAAATTTTAATTGACTCCATCCATATCCTATTTTAAAATATCTATACGCACACTGAAAGCTATTTTTAATACACTGTTAGTACGACTATTCTGAAAGCTGGTTTTACCACCAGAAGTTCATGGAAGAGTCAAACTCTTGTTTCTGAATATATGAACTGAATCTTTTATTTGAAGAAAACAGTGCCCCCAGGCCCTTTGTATGACTTTCTTTTTCAGCATAGAATAGCAGCATGTTTGCATACGCTGTGTCCTTCTAGCTTAAGAAGTTAACACTTATGTATTTGACATTTTCTGCAAGCATCCTACTTTGTCTTTTCAGCAATGCAGCTCCACTGTGGGGATGGGAGGTCTGAGAAGGATGATTAGGAAGTAGTAATGTTGGAGGCACTGTGCAGACAAGCTAGTCCTTGGACAGACTTATCAGCTAAACCGGCTCTAAATAGATACTGGGGATTAAAAGTGCAAATTAGTGTCTATACCAATGTTTCTACCATTATTACTGCTACTGATTTGCACATGCATTGTTGCAGGGATGGGGAATTTCTACAGAAATTCCAATATAAAGACAGGCTTTGCAAAACCGTCAATTCAGCATTATTTATAGAGGGTAAGTTAGGGTCACATGTCCAATACAATCCTAAGTGATACCTTTACTATATGTTAAAGGTCACAAAATAGAAAAAGAATAGTGTTGTTTTCTGTTCTTATTTAACTGGAGCAATCYTGGACCAGAAATGCTCATTTTAAAGACTCTGTCCAAGTCTCTGTTCTTGATTAGTTCTCAGCCTGTAGACAAAGTCGTCTTGTTGGAATTGCTATTTAAAGTTCTAAAGTGAATGAAGTATTGCCATAACATGATATTAGAAGAACTTAATGAATATATTTGGATATGTACTTGAGTTATAATCCATAATGGGATTATAGCTCTCCTGTTTTCAAGAACTTCATTTTATTTGCTGTGAAAACTTCCTCTTGGTATGCAACTCAACATCTAATTATTAGCTTCTTGTTTATCTCTCCTGTGCAGTGAAGAAGCCTGATCTGATCAAATGATGAGTCTTGCTGAGGCAGACAGGAGCGCAGGACTGGCGGCTGAAGTCAGATGACTTGCTTGTGCAGGCTTGAGTGTAGCTATTAGTCTGCAGTCCTTCAGACTGCTGTGGCCAGTGAGTAATAAAAACTAAAGCAAATATTGGGGAGTAAAAAAGAAGCACATCTGAAGAAAGTGGTTCTCTTCCTTAAATAAAACTCTGCCTTCTTTTCTTTCCTGTGCTTGTCTGAGATGCAGGCAGTAGTGTTTAGGATCTCAGTTTGCTGCTGCTCTAAGACTGACCACATTAGTTGGAAGAGAAATTTTTCATTAGATCTAGAAGAAAGTCCTTCAAGCTTCTTCTCACTATCTCTTAGAAGAAAATGCTCTTTAACAATGAAGCTACAGCATCCTTTCACAATGAGTGGAATATTTTTCTCTGGAAATTTTTATAAGGGCATTTTTTTATGCAGATAGTAACTCTTAGTAACTCTTAGTTTATGAAACAAATTTGCCCTGTGTAGTTTGCCATCTTGCTCTGAAGGACCCCTTTTTGGTAAGGATAAAGAAAGACTATTTAACAGTTGGTCTTTTACCTATATTATGTTTCTTGTGCAGTCCCTCAGGTTAGAGTGGTTCTGTTTCCAATGTATTGATGAGACACATACCCCAAAATACAGGCTCGTATGCAGAACCAAAAAGGCAAGTTCATGTCTGGTGATTTATTAAGACTGTCACATTTGAGATCTGTTGGATCATGGAAGGAAGGAAGGTTTAAAGGTAAAGGTGTGTTTTAAGATTCAGGACTCAAGAGCTGAGTGTATTTACTTGGTCCTGACTTATCTGTGGTGTTTAATAGTAATTTGAATTTCAGCTGGTATTGCCTGAATGGGGTATAGAGCATCAGTCTGTAGCCACTGATGGCTCAGGTTACAAATAGCCATGTTCTGTAGCAGCTGAAATGTGCTGCTTTAAAGAAAACCCTAGTAGGGAGCACTACAATTTTCCAGCCTGACAGAAATGTGACTTTTGTCTTCATCTTTCTAGTTCTCATCACCCTAGGCCTGACTATAGCATCGGTGCTTTTCTGAGATAGAGGTGTACCCGTTCTGTTTTCCAGATAAGGCCGGGATCAGTTGTGATATGAGTGAAGTCGAACTGCATGGCTGACTCGGGGATTTAGCCCATGTCCTAAGCCATTCTTACACATTAGAAAATAGGGTACTGTCTTTGGGTTGTTTGACAGTAATAACAGCAGTGTAATAAATGTCTCTTATCTGGAGTCCAGGATTGCCAGTGTTCCCATAATATCTACTCCTGTTCTGCAGGCAAGGTGGGACTGAAGTACTGCCTGTTTTCCATTTCCTACAAGCATATGTACATTTTGTCATGGTTAAATTTAATCAACAGTCTTTTGTTCATGACCTGAGCTGTAAGTAACAAGGCAGCAGGCAGGCTTGTTGGGGAAGACAGGGAGCTGAGTATCAACCAAGTCCTGTCTCTTTTTCCCAGCAGCCACCAATGGAAGCATGTAACTTTAATGCAAATGGTGACCTGAATTTGTAGTGTAGCTTTGGTCAGGTGCCATGGTCTTTTCCCTTGGACAGCATCTGTTGCTGGTCTATCTGTTACAATGGCTTGTAGGGATGATGGGCTGAGAARGGAGCAGAGTTTTTTCTTCTATTGCCCTTTTTAGTGTTGCCRTAGTAAACTATTAGCCAAAGAGTTGTTGCAACACTGAGATACCAGAGGTTTGATCTACTGTCATAGAATCTTTTTTCAGTTCTGTCCTCTAATTTTAGTAAGGCATAAAAACTTAATTGTTGAAGTACTTCAAATTGTGATTTTTTTTTTTGAAACAACAGAGTTGAATTATCAGTTCTATTGCAAAGACCATTACTCTTTTTTTGCTAATCTGTTAACCAGATAAATCTAACTAAAATCTCACTGTGTTGTAAAGATCAATGAATCTGTTGCCAGGACAAGTCTGCGTAGTACCGGGAGATGGGCTTGGTATCTGTATGGAATAACTGTCAGGTTCTTTAGAGTGTTAGATTAGTTCCCCTTTTCAGTTTACAGTTGCTTATTCAGATGTGGGCTCAGTGTCTCTAAAACATTTGGAAATGAAGGAACTGGACACATTCTCTCCAGTATTAAATTACCTTGGCAGAGATGGAGAGGAATCCGGTCACTAATTTTGAAATGTTTTCCCATTGTTCACCATGAAAAGCAGTTGCTAGACTGGCTTCAGAAACATTTGTGGTACGAAGCAATGATTAATAAGAAAGGGGGATTTAGCAGGTAGTCTTTTACAATGTGGTGCTCCTATTTAAGTTACTTGAGAGCTCCTGACTTAATCAGTAATGATATTATCATTATGATATAATGATAATATGATATATTGATATAATATAATGATATTATCATATACTGTTGTTTTATAGTTTTGTTGGAAGCTATTATGAAGAATGGAAGTACTGCTGGGGGAGGCGCTTACTGCCGAAAACCAGCCAGTAGCAATGATCAAAGTAAGCCCAATAGCACGAAGGAGAGCAATGCATCTGCTGCAGGTGAAAGTGGAAAAGGCTACACCAAAGACCAAATGGAAGGAGTATTCAGGTATGGCCTTACTTAAATATGTCACTGTTTTTCATTCCATGTATTATATACTTAAGCTTCCAGATATAGAATCTAAAGAAGCATTGGAAAAATAAAGCTTAGCTGAGTGGGGTTGCTTATACTGAACTGTGACCAGGAAGAAAAGCAGAGTTTAACTGGATTTAAGACAGCGTGATATGCTGTCACTTTGTGCAAGAAAGATTATACTGATCTATATATAAGGAAACCTTGATGGTTTAAAAAGAAAATATTGAAAATAGTTATTGAGTAGTTCTCATGATAAATGAAAGTAGTAATGAAAATTCTATAGTAAAACTTGCAGGACAGTGTTTCAGTTCTTAAATATTTTCATATGCAGATGTTTAAATTTACAGTGGGATTGAAAATCCAGACTTAGAAGTATGAGAAGGAAAAAAGCTCACAATTAAAGTTTATTTGCAAGATAATATTGCTATACAAACTGGTCTTAAACCAATATTACAATCATTTCATTCTGGAAGTATGTGTGTCTGAGAGGCACCTAATCAAATAGTGTAAACTGCATCATAAACTCTGGACCTCACATAGTGTGACAGTATTAAGATGGGGCAACAGAGGGAAAGCTGGATGTGAGTTAAAAGAAACAAAGATCTATAAAAATGTCCTTTTAATGAGCGTAGCTTTTAAAAGTCGTGTTATCATTATGGACTTGTTGGCAGTAGGAGTGAGAAAAATAGTTTGAGGCATGCTCTGCTTTCTGTTAAAAAAAAAATGTTGATGCAACCACTCTAAAATTGCATACCTCAAAACCAGCCTTTATTTTCTGAGAAGTATAGCAAATATTTTCAAGGCAGTTCAAGAAAGGGGAATCCAAAGGTCCCTGTCTCTTAGTTTGTGTGGATTGGATGAATTATTGTACAAAACAGAAAATTGTGTGTTAAATTTTCCATGTAAAATGTAAGCTGCTGTTTCTATTACTTTGGGATCATTTTCTGAATTTCAATAATCTGTTCAGCTGTGCTAACAGTGACAAAAAGTTGCTTTTCTTTGTTGATCCAGCAGCATTGCATTCAGGCAGGTAGAGAGCACCCTCTTGGTGTTGCTGTTTAGTAGAGTTTTTAATTTACCATCATCTCTCTGCTTAATTAATATTGTTACCCTTTGTTACATCTAAAGTAAAACCTGAAAAAACAGGTAAATTTTCAGTTATTTTGAAATATCGACCGTTAAAATAAAAGCAAAAAGTGTGTGTGTGCGACAAAATATCCAGAAAGAAATCCTTTTTAAAATGAGGCTTAGATCAATTCAAGACATGTAACACATTCTCAGAATGCTGTTACAGGTAAGGCTGCCCTACTGCCAATATTCGCTCACCCATGATATGGCATTCTGAGCTACGGTTTGCTTTGACATCAGGCTCCCTGCAAGTTCTGGGAGAGAGGGTGGCTTGTTTTGTTGTTGCTTTGTTTTGTTTTTTACCAGAAAGTAATTTTCTCTACTTTGTTGTCTTGAGTAAAATCATGTCTTAGAGTCAACTCTTTTCCCAGGAAGGCTTTCCTGGTATTGCTTCCCTGAAAGGGTTTACTAAATAACAGCTAAAATGAATCCAGTTCAGGGAGATCAGAACCAGAGTTTGAGATATTCAATAAGTTGCATATTGTGGAAAACATTGATCCAATATTGTTTTTTAGTGGCTATTTCAACAATCTCTCCTGTGAACATCAAATTGTTTTAAAACCTACTCAGATCTTTGTAAATAAGCAGTCATAATAGTTTGCAGAATAACCCATGTTTGTTGGTATTTTGCTGACTGCTTAGAAAAACAGCTGTTAAACAATGACTTAATTTTGATCTTAGCTTCAATGATGCTATTATCCTTTAGTACAGTAACTTATAAATCTTTGGGGAGAGACTGACTTTTGATTTAGAAGCACAGGAACCAACAGAGCAAATCCCCAGTCTTTGATGGAAGTCTTGAAAAGTTTGTCATGTTGTCAGTTAGTGACATCAACGCACCACTTAGAAAATCTATGGTTGAGAAGGAAAAATATGCATGCCTTGCCAAGAACAACAGGATTAAATACAAACAGTGGGCTAAAACTCAAAGGAAAAATATAACTGTGCAAATTTAACTGAACACATTCAGTGATGGTCACTGAGGGGAAGTTCGTATTTAAGCCAGAGTGAGAATGAGCTTTTTTTGTGGGGGCATGATAGGCTGCATATGCTATTCCTGCAGTCAGGCCTAGACTTTTTCAATTAAATGAAACACTCCCTTTTGGGGAAGGGTATTCTTTAGAGAGTCACGCTTGTCACCACCACACACTGCTGCCGTACCACAGCCGAATGGTTTTCAGACCTTTGAATCAGTTAAAGAAACACTGTATGAAAAGAGGTGGTGTTAAATAGTGCTTCATGCCTGATTTTAATTTTTTTTCCTGTGAAGAAAAAAAATGTTTAGATAGCAAGGTAGAGCCTCAATTTGTAATAAATTCTCAGTCTTAGCATGAATTTGACTTTGTCAAACTAAATTGTGTTGCGTGCTTATGGCTTGAAATGTGGTCATTATCCTCAGGTATCCTTCCCTCAATGAGTTTTGGGTTCTGTGCTAGCAATTGAATAGACACTGAGAGAAGGTATTCCTAATTTGACTATAGGTACCCTTTACACCCCTTTCTTTATCAGCACTAGTGAGAGGTAGGACTTGGCGCTCTGACTTGGAGCACTGATTAGTGTTCCTGGAGTTGTCCAGCTATCTTGAATTTGCTTGTGACAATAGATTTAAGCATAGCGAAGATACACTTGGAGCAATATACTGATTGATTTAACTGCATTAATTTTCATCAGTGTTACTCCAGCAATGTAGGTGTGAGTACAAACAAGCACCTCAGTGCGGCTTTTTATTTTTTCCACATACACAAGGGACACCGATCACCAGCAAGCTACCATAACGCTTCAGTAGAGCATTGCATGAGCTTGCAAACAAGTCGCTCAATAGGGAGAAGCATAAGATGCAATACCTTTCCACTGATTGCATAAGTGGTGGGTGATGCTCCGTTTCTTTAAGAAACGTAGCAAAGAAATGTGTTCACTATTTCAGTGCAACAGTTTGAAACTTGAGGTATTCAAAAGCACATCATTACTTTTGAATTGAAATGTTTTGAAAATACAATCTGTAGTACATGCATCTTTCACCTGCTGATGGTTATCGTCTTGTCAGTAAGGGTTGGATCACAGAGCTTTAACACTTTAGATGTCCTGTATATCAGAGATAATAAAAGGAGGCTGGCAAAATGTGTGAGGACCCATGGTAGAGTTATTTCCTTCTAGAGCTGGTGCCTTAGGAGTCTCTTTTTAGGCAATCGAATCCTGTCTGAACTACGTCAATAAATCACATACATGACAAAAAAAAGGGAGAACTTGGTTTTGACTTCTGTAGTCTTTAAAGCAATTCCTTTGCTCTTTTATATAGGTTACCTGCATTTGTATARGTTTACCTGCATTTGTTGCTGAGGTAGCGAAAGGAGCATCTGTTCAAGAAAGATTGTAACTTTTTTTTCCTTTTAGTTCTCTTAAAACAACTGAAGAATAAGTGCTGAACAGGATTACAGTTGTCAAAGAGTTCTCACCCACTTTCAAACAAATTCTGTTCATAGTATCTGCCTTGTCATACCAAGTGTGCAGACCCTCTGGAAAGCTTTTGTGGACAAATTAAAAAAATCCTTTTAAAAAAGAATCAGTTCCTGCTTTGTGTTAATCTTTCTCATTTCTTTTTATGCCATCAAGTGTGTATTATCTGTCAGCTACATAATTCTAAAAAAGCAGTTTGAGAAATATTGATAGGTTGTTCACTTTATACTGACTCCCTTTAAATGATCTTGAAATTGATATGTATCTGATGTCTCTTTTTAGTAAATAAGCCTTAGCATAAATTCCATATTACCTGTTTAACATCTGAAAAATAACCTCCACAATCAGCAATATGCTAGAGTTGGATTGCTTTCTTGTGAAAACTCTACTGGAATGTTGCTTGTTCTGCCCTGCTAGTGCACTTCTGAGAGCATAAGAATGAAATTTTGTATTGTTTGGATTTTGAATTAGAACCAAAACAAACTGTTGGTCATGAGTTATGTAGGAGTCTTGCGAGGCAGGATTAAATTTCATCCAGTAGTGGTCAAGAATAATCAGCAACTTCATTTGAATTCACAAAGTAAACCAAAAAATTGCCTCTGCACATTTTATGGATCAAACTGCAAGGATGAGAAGTTGTGTGTGGCAGACTTTTTCCAGACTTGCTGCCAAGACTTGCAAATTCAGCAAAAAGAGGTATATCATTACTTTGTTATCATAGGGTCAGAAAGATAATTAACTGAAAGTGGAATAATAAGAGCAATCAGCATATCCTAAAATGGAAAAACAAAGCACAGAAATCAGGGCATGCCTTTAATTAGGCTGCTAGAACAGCTGTGAATTGTTGAAATATCCAGTTGAATGATTGAGAAAATCTCAGTAGTAAGGCCTGTCACGGAAAAGTGGCACAGGAGAGTCTGGTGGATTTTGTCAGAAAGCTCCTGCCTTCTTTTCTTTCCTTTTTTTTTTTTCCCCCTTTTTCTTTCTTTTTTCCCTAGTTAAGAGAAAAGCCTAAAAAAATCTGGAGAAAAGTGTACTATTATTTAACACAGACCCAAATATTTTGTGTAATGCACACAGGAGAAACAAACTGATCAGATACCTGCTCTTGCACCAAGACAAGCACCCTAATGTCCTGCTGAATCTGGCTGTAGACCAGAGATCTGAAACATCCAGGGCATTTCAGAAAGTGGGGTTACGCTGGGGCCAGCTTGATTTCCTCCATGACACTGTAACCCCCTCTTTCCAGTCTAGAGTATCTTTTAAAAACCACACTCATGTCATCCAAATTGTGACTGGCACACCCCAGCTTAACTGCAGCATGCCATTTGCATCAGGCCCTTTGGCATCATCTGAAACTTGAGTCTGTGTAGAAATTGGTCTGCAGTTTACTTTGTTTTTCTGCTCAACTCTGGGATCAGAAGTCATCACAGCTTCCTTTTGCTTAATTCTTTGTGGCTGGCACTTCTTGTTGCTGCTTACTGTGCTGCTCAGCTCAGATTACAACTGGGAGAAATGACGGTGGCTCCCCTCAGGAGCTTCTGAAAGTTGTGGTCCAACTGTATGTGACTTTTGGGCCATCCCTGTGTGTGTAGGCACAGGTTTTGGAAGGCCTTTTGAAATATATAGTCGTACTCAAAATTTTGTGTTTATGGATCACTGTAGGTGCCTGATACAGGAATGAAAGCTTATCTGCTAGGTTTGCTTAACCTGATAAAAGCTGTTGATGCTGACATCTGAATTGTAGATCTGAAAGTAAAACAAGAAGCAGAGAGCAACAGGATCACATCATTTTATAGTCACAGGAGAACCTGTGTTGTATCCCCAGAATTTCTGCAGGAGAAAGCAGACATTTCTTGACTTGAAGGGCTTACTCTGCCTTCTGCCATCGGAGCACAGAGGGGAGCTTGACTTAAGGCAGAATTGGCTGCTGCTGCAGTCTGGAAGCTGGCTGGCCAGTTTTACTGCAGTTGGCTTGTCAACTGCCAAACTGGTATAGTGGAGGTTTGCAAGTCATGATGAGATACCTCTATCAACAGATTGTTGGATGTTCCTGAAATATCTGACTTGTAGAGAATAGAGTTGTCAAATTGCATCAAGGCAAGCGATGGCCTGCATGCACCCACAGTGTGCCCTCCGAAAAGAGCCAGCAAATACATTAGCCAGGAGGACACTGCCAAAGTTCTGGCAGGGGGCTAACAATTCAGCAGGGACAGAAATTAACTGGACACCACATGTAATTTGATAGTAATTCAGAAACAGAAGTAATCCAAGCAGGAATGAAATACACGAGAAAAGCAGCTCACAAAAAACAAATGAACAGTGAAAACACCAATCTTTAAATAAACTGGAAAATAAGTAACAAAATTGACTGAAAGAGTACAGTCAATAAGCAAGCAATACATAAAATGCAGTTATAAAAAGAAACATCTGTGTGGAGTTTACACATGCACACACCCAAAAAAACCTGAAGGACAACAGTGTCTTAAGTGCAGCAAAAAGAAACAATTTGAAATGCAGCTTTCAAAAAATTAGTTGTTCACACTGAGTGTGCTACAGGACAGAGGTTTGAGACGCACATAAAAGTCGTAAGTACCATCAGTAATCAGTCTTTATCCAAAACCTCCACTGGTTTTTCTCATGCTTTTCATAGCTTCTGCTGGCCTACGTTGTGTGGCTGGAGTAGGAGACAAGTGGGAAGGGGACTGATTGCTTCCATCCATCTGCCCTCCCATGACCAATTTCCACCGGACAGTTTCCCATGTCAGGCAAGGGATTCTGGCAGAGTGAGGACTGTCAGACATTATCAGTTAGCCTTGACAAATATAGTGAGGAATCCATCCAAAAGGGTCTGCTTCTGCTGAGGTACAGGGATCAAAGCTCGGCCCTGGCTTCCAATAGCTCCCAGGAGCTGGAGAGAAATTTCTCAAAGGGACAGTGACAGTTTGGGGGAAGGGGACTTAACTCTTGGAGCATCTCTTTGATGGGCCCATGATCCCCACTTCTTTCAGGTGGAGGAGGGAGGTAGCATATCAGGCCACTGTGGGGTGGGCCGTGCACTCAAACCGTCTCAGAGGTGTTGGAGAAGCCTGATACTGCACAACATGTGTATGAAATGAGGGTCTGGTGGTTTACCCTGGTTGTCTAGCACAGTTTGTCCTGCCAGTTAACTTGACTTACCAGCTTGAATTCATTTTGCAATAAAGTTTTGCCTCTCTCAGGAGTGTATCAAAAACATTCATAATTTGACCCATCTTCCCCACAGCAAAGCTGCTGCAGTGGGACTTCTGGTGTAAAACTCCCTTGGACTTCACTGAGGTGGGAAGAACTGAGTCACTACCCTGTAATTATTGCCCTGAATTGTGCTCAGTAAAGGGACCTCCTGACAAAAGTCACTAAATTCTTCCTCCCTTTAGGAAACTTTGCTGGCATTAGTTGGCATTAACTAGATGCCAGATAGCTACAGTCCAGATGTGTTTTGTCTTGAAGTGGTAAGGGCCAAGTTCATTGCTGAGAATTCCAGTCTTCATATAGTTTTTGTCTTCTGTGTGTCTAGACAGGCATTTGATGTGCTTTAGCTTTGAAGCTTGATATACTGAATCCAAAGTTCTGCTAAACTCTGCAAAATTGCTCTATGTGTATGTATATTGAAGGAAGTCACATGCAGCAGTGCTCCTCCAGCTCTCCAGCAGAGTACTTGAAGCTCGTGTGTGCAGCTGAGGTTTCTAAGAGCTAGCATGGACTTGGATGAGATCTGGAGACAACAAGGGGTTAAACAGTGAAGAGCAGGTACTTAACTCGGTGTAGATCCTGTGCAGTAGAAAGGAGGACAATGTAAATGACCTGGAAGATCGGTTACAGGCCTGTTGTAGGCGATGTTGCTGTGCGTGTGCCTGTGCTGACAAGAACAGGCAAAAGAGAATAGGAGAGAGTAGAGGTAAGGGGTGGCAGCCACAACTCCAGAAAGGCTTCGCTGACTAAGAATGGCTTTTTAGCCTAGCGTTTTTAGGTCTCAATGATTAGCAGGTCAGGTTCTGAGGGTGTTTTGGTACAAGATGTGCTTGAAATATTGAATCATGGGTTCATACAAAATGAAGAATGTTGGAATAGAGAGTTTGTTTGTTTGTTTGTTTGTTTGTAGAATTTTTTTGTTTAATGAATCAAACACTAGCAAAGACATGCTAAGAGAAAATAGAAATGTATTATACCTTAGCCGAACACTTGGTTCTTGATAAATAACAGCAGCTTATTGCTGCAGACCAGGTTCAGGATGGCTCTTGCATGGAGGGTGATTACATTCATCTCTTCTGAGGGCAAGTGCTATATGACCCACAAGGCAGGCTCCTTCCTGCACTTTCTCATCAGGAAGGAGCTCTAGTTCTTGACTCTGGCCTTAAGTAAATCTTGGTGTCAGTAGCTGGTGGGTAGTATACTAACCTGCATGTCTTCTGATTGATAGTGACCATTCCTGCTTTTCCCATGATGGTGGTCCACTGTGGGACTTTCCTTATTGGTTATGAGTAGGAAGAAACTTCAGGGCAACTTTCTGAAGATTAGAACAGGTTGTTTTGTTTTGTTTTGTTTTTTAATTTTTCTCCTCTCTGCATCTTCAAGTGCTGTGAACTAAATGTGTATCAGGTCTGCAAAGAACTAAACTTTCATTTTTTTTGTCAAGTTTGTTTCATGGGTTTTTTCATGTTTGGGCAAAAAGTCCTTGAGGATGCATGGCTCTTAGAAACATTAAAAAAAAACATTTAAAACTACAGTTTTAATGCTAATAAAATAATAAGTGCCAAATATTGATGAATCACTACCTTATTTTATATGAACCTAAGCTCTGCAAGGTACGGTCCAAAATAAATAATACAGGTACTGAATTATTGAAGAGAAGAAATTTAGATCAGATGCTGAGGCAGCAATTTCTTGAAATAAAAACCTGTGTGATACTGTTATGCTTGCATATTAAGCTATCCGTTCTTGATATAACTCCTACATAATCCATGTCTTGAGGCTAAAGATAAAGGGATGTGTGTATACTTCCAAAATTTTAGCCTATCATAAAAATTTACAAACAAAAATTTCCACTACCCAGAGTATAATTTAGTGTATTTTCTTTCTTTTTCACTCACTCGATGATGAGCTCGCTGTGTTCTTTTTAGTTAGCTTTATCATCTTCCTAAGCAGAGCTTATTAAATGTTACTTCAATGTAATGAGCTATATGTGTTTCACAGGATGTTCGCGTTGGCAACTGCGTGCATACATTCAATTCAGTGCTCTTGGGAGCATTACACTGAGACTTCTGTAAAAAGCTTGTGTTATTTGAACCCAGGAAAAAGGGATCCCTCAAATAAAACTTGACTTGATCAATCTGTGAGCTCCGAAGGACCACACAAGATGGTGTGGTTGTACTTCTGGTGCTGGCGTTCCCTTAATTATAGGGTGCCCATTCTTCTTTCATGGAACTGCCAAAGGCTTGCTTACCCCCTTCCTGTCCACTTGGCTGCCCTGTGTATAGTCTTTGTAACACTAAAACCATATTTATGTAGAGGTGCATGCATTTAAAAGATTGTCGAAACAATTGTATCGGTTAGAAGAAGCTCACATTAACCTCTTAAAATATTTCTGGATGTAATTTCWATTGCTTGCTCAGACCAAATCTTTTCTTAGTATTCACTAAATGCCAGCGTGTTTGATTTCTGCAGTGCAATTCTGTGATTCAGCTTTATTTCTCTACATTTCTGAACTCTTACCCAGATAATTTGGTTTGACTTTAAGATGTGTTTATTGGTTTGGTCAGTTCTTCCTGCCCACTTGGAAGTAGTGTCCTGTCTGTCCCCTGTAACTGCTGTTTCTCTCTTCTGGGTATTGTAAAGCATATTGCATCTTTTCCGGATTTTGCTGGTCCTGTCTGGGTGAAGCTGTCTATAGGAGGAATATTTCAGAGTTTTCAGAGCTTTCCAGAAATGCTACGTTGAACACTTGAGCTGAATATGTAATTGCTGTAGCTATTATTGTTTCTTCAGATTTATATAAACACTTATAGAAAGGTTTTTTTGGTATCCAGGTGCATTTCTAGCAATGCACGTGTTCTTGCATGCCTTATTTCCCAGCCAAGTGAATGCTTGAATGGTATTATGACTTGACTTTTGTCTGGAGAAACAGAAGTCTTGTTTGTTTGTTTGTTTTTTTATCATGCACACCAAAGTGCGTCTGCTGTGACAATTGAAACAGAACTTTCTAACTGCTGGCTTTACAAAGTAAATTTGAAATCTTCGTTTTATGTAGTATTAAGAGCAATATTTCTGTAATTGGGAATGAGTAATTGCAAACTGAAACCTTTTCTCACAACTGCGGTGGTTCTACAGTACAAGTGAAAGTGAAGTAAATATAACTAGTAAATAATGTTTAAGAACAATAATTAATGTACTCAGTATTGAGTTTATTATGAAAGAATGCTCATTTATTTCTAGAGTGAATTTATTTGTATATTTTCTATTAAAAGTCAGCAATCAGTACAACATATTACCTCTTTTGCAGCTGTGTTCCAACATACTACTTCTACATCTTTTTGGTTACAATACTTTATATCATTTTCTTTTGCAGTATAAAGAAATGTAAAAATTATTATGAAGTCCTTGGAGTGTCAAAGGATGCTGGTGAAGAAGACCTAAAGAAGGCTTATCGAAAACTTGCTTTGAAATTCCACCCAGACAAAAACCATGCACCTGGAGCAACAGAAGCTTTTAAAAGTAAAATATCATCTTTCTTAAACTTTATGATCAAACTATGGCAGAATAAAAGGAATTCATCTGCATTGGTCGGTTGTCTTTTTATAAAATTGACAAGGTAGTGTTTTGTAACTAATATTAAACTGACCTTTTTTGGTTCTGAACTAGATGTGTAGTATGACAGTACATAGTCAGGAAACAGCAGAGGAATCTTGCTGACTAAAAATCAGTCTGGCTTTTAAAGGTGCCTGATGAGTTTCTAACATCCTACCTGAGAAAAGCAGTTTCATCATAATATCTGAAGAAGAAATTATTTCTTTTAAGGAATGGTCACATTAGAGAACAGGATTGAGTTGGTCTTAGGCAAGGGTACTTACTTAGATCTTGAGGATAGGTAGTACTACTCATCTATTGTATTAAGCAGTCTTCCTTGAGGTTATTTTTAGATTTAAAAAGTATATGCAAATAAAATCACCTTTGATCTCTTGAAATCTTTTTCTAAACTTCATCAAAAATCTTTCAAACATTTGAGCAGTGTTTCTTTTTTTTTTTAATTTAAAGAAAACTATTTTTTAATCAGATCTGTTTTGAATTAGTATCAGCTAATCAAAAACAAGTAACAAACAAATAAATAGTCAGAAAGGGTTGCTTTTATTTATGGATCATACTGTGACAGTATGGTTTCTTTACTTCATTTGCTATCACCAGATTAATGTCTCCCTAAATTCTTAATTGTTGAAAAAACCCTAAATTTTTAGTACCAATTTTATCCTTGTGCTGAGTAACAGAAATTTCGTAACAATATTTGGTGTCATTAGTGTATAACCTGCTCCCAGGTGAAGTTATCATGCTTCATTTCTTTGGGGTTTTTTTCCCCACTTAAAGGAACTACTAATGATAATTTCTAAGGTCAACTTAAAAGCACATAGCTGACTCCATTAACTTTTTTCAATTGGATAGTGTTGAAAACATGAACTGTGCAGAGCCATTGTCTTATTTGTTGGTGATGAGGTTTTAGTGCTGCACCTTTCACCAACTTTTGATGACTGATGGCTTTTCAGCACTGAAAAACGTAATTCCTGTGACTTGTGTTGATTGGCTGCAGAAGAGAAGCCTTTTGTTAGAGAGGCGAGGGGGAGAGGAAGAAAGAAAAGCGGAAAGGGTCTAATGAAGATATGACTGAGTGAAGATTATTTACTGAGTGTCAATAGAAAATTTCCTTAAGTCTGCAAGAGCTACGTGTCTGTGCACAGCAGTTAGGGTGAAAGCACTTTTGAGTCTCGTAAAGTCAGCAGAACTTGTGGTCTTTTCACACTGATTCTTTCCATGCTCACCTATCTGAGTTTTCCTCTTGCTGCTTTCAAAATCAAATAAATTAGTCTGTGATAATATGGCATTAATGTACTGGGGCAAGCATCCAGGCCAGGCATTCCAAATGTTAAGGTTATTTCAACAACCTTAGGAACATGTCATTTGACATGTGAACAGGAACGTTCCTGTCATGCACACATATTGTATTCTTCATGTTATGTCTTGCAAAACTCTGTTATTAATGTACTCTAAAATATCTAAGCAGCATATATGAAAATACATTCAAACAGTTGAAGGCAATCAAGCTGACACATTAGAAGTTACAACCTATTAAATAAAACCAAAGAAAACCTGTTAAGTGATGCTATGATAATTTCAACCCTGGGCTGCAGTTACCCCGTTCCTAAGTGTTCATCATAGTGCTTGGTTCTTTCCTGTAATTGCAGTAATTCCACTGGTGAAGGTGTTCCCCTAGGAGGAGGAACAAAACTGTCCTGCCTTCTGCAGGAATAGAAAGCTGTTGAATGGAATTGGTGGGAAACTTAGTGGAAACTATGCTAAGACGAGTAGAGATGTTTCTGGACTTTGTTCTACTATAGCTGATTTGTAACATAAAGGACAACAATCTCTGCCTATTCTTGACTTTGAAATTGCAGTTTTCATGCTGAAATAGCTCTTATCTTTCATTTATGGGTGCTGTCTTCTATTCCTTGCTTCAGAAATTGGAAATGCGTATGCTGTGCTGAGTAATCCAGAAAAACGAAAACAGTATGACCTTACAGGCAGTGAAGAGCAAGCATGCAGTCACCCTAGCAACGGTAGATTCAACTTCCATAGAGGTTGTGAGGCAGATATTACTCCAGAAGATCTATTCAACATGTTTTTTGGAGGGGCATTTCCAACAGGTATTTGTATACAGCAGCATACTCATCAATATACAGTGGTATTGATCAGAGGGGCATTAAACATTGTGCCATTCTAAAACAATAAAATAACTCCAAAACACACGCCCCCAACTCTTTAGTCTACATCAGAGTTTATTTTTCTCCTAAGTATTGCTAAATCCCCAGAATGTGAATTCCCTTCTTTGGGTTTATCCTACAGTACATGAAATAAAACAATTGTTTTTAGAGCTTAAAATATTTATTTCAAAAGACTGAAATTGTAAGATGTCTTGAAGTTGAGTTAAGTGTCATCATGCAATAATGTTAAATACTCTATGTTGTTGCCCATTTATTGGCTTCTAGATTTTTTTCCCTTTGTCCCATTTTACATGTTTTAAATATGGATATTTTTTTCCTTAGGTAGTGTACATTCATTTTCTAATGGTCGCGCTGGCTACAGTCATCCTAATCAGCACCGTCAGAGTGGACATGAAAGGGAAGAAGAAAGGGGTGATGTATGTTTAAGTGCCATTGACTTTAAATTGTGGATTGTGAAATTTGCTGGTAGTCGTTTCCAGTGATGTGACTGAAAGGGAGTTCTGTGCTGTAGAGGAGAATTTGCGTTGCCAGTTTCATACTATAAAACTTTGGCAGGTGGTAGTCTTAGGGAGTTGGTAAATAGACCTGCAAATTTAAGAAGATAATAGTGCATTTTTGCAAGTGTATTGTTGTGTGTCTCTAAGAAGCTAGCGACTGGTACTATTGGTCTAACTATGCCACTAATCCTGCTCAGTAATCCTTGTCTGCATTTAAAAGTTGATTTGGGTTGAGGCAGAGCTTGTATTTAAGGCTCAATAGCTAGTCCTAGATATGAATTATAAATAGTCCTATATAATGACATATCACTGTATAGATGAGACCAAATAATGGAGTACTATATAACTGAATCCAGTCATTTATTTGGTAATTGTTTGTGACTAAGTGTTAACCCATGAACTCCTGTAGCTTCGGCACTTTGTGAATATTGTGTATACATTAGAAAGCTAAGATAATATCACAGATAATATCAACAAACCTGCAGGTTATAGTAGTGTTTGTAGCTACAGTTTTCCTAGCAGCTTTGATGCTTAAGCATAAAGTCACAGTTAGGATTAAATCTTGTCAAATTTGCCTGTTTATTTGATTTCATTTTATGAAATATCTGAATCTGTTTTGTTCCTTAGGGAGGCTTCTCTATGTTCATTCAGCTGATGCCTATTATTGTGTTGATCCTTGTTTCCTTATTGAGCCAGTTGATGGTATCTAACCCTCCTTACGCCTTATACCCGAGACAGTAAGTAATGCTAAATTACGTTACCATAAAACAGGGTAAGATGTTAAAATCCCTTGCCATCAGAAGTGTTTTAGAGAGTCCTCCATTCGTCGGACCTTGATTTTTCACAGTGAGAAAAGGAAGAAAAGTATAGATGAAGTAGAAATGGAGCAAAACAAAACTTGCAAGTTAGATACTGAGAACATTCTGTGAGAATGTAATGGAGAAAAGAGGTCAGCAGTAACTGGCACTTAGGAGAGCTTCTAATATGAGGCAGTGGGATCGTGAAACGTAGCATGTTGCAAAAGTGTCTGTATCTCCAGCGTGTTTAATCCAATCCTGAACCCTATTAAGGCTCATTACTATTTTAGGAGTCATCTGTGCTTGTAGCAAGCAAAGTGCTTGAAGGCAACTTTCTCATCCTTGCTTAAGTTTTGAACTAGATAAAGACTAGAGAAATTATCTGTTCTTTTGTTCATTCTAGACGATGATAAAATAGTTTATCTCTGCTGCCTTGCGGACAATTCTGATAGTGAAACCATCTGTTTTATACAGAAGGATATATAAATCTTTTTTCCTTGAGAGAAATAAATAACGTATTAAAGTACCAAGCATTCAGCCAGCTAACAGAGTTATCCCACTTGCCACAACTATTTTAAAGATTCTCAGTTCCTTGTAGAGCTCACAGCTCCACAACAGAAGGGCTTCTTTCTCCTTTCTTGTTTTTTGGTATTCCTTAATTCCGGAGTGTGACGTTGTTTCCTTCTGCAGCTAAGCTGTTATGATGTTTATAAACACTTCTCTGCCAAAATGTTTGTGCACAATCCTTGATTTTTAATCCACAGAATRCCAGCAGGAAGATGGATATGTCAGGGGTTGCAGAAAACATTTTAGAGCAGAGATGTACTAGGCTGCTACAGAGTAGTGATCTATTTTTCTTTCTCTTGAGTTTGAATGTAATTTTGTATTATCAAAACTTATAAGTCGCTAAAGAGGTATAAAATAGTGTCTCACTAAAGTCGATTTTTTGGGGTTATGGATGAAAATAGCAGAAGCTTAGTGTCCATGTAAATGTAGTAATTCTCTTTTCTAGTAAAATATACAGCCATTCATATCATTACTTGTCTTGAAATAGCAAGCTCAGCAACATGCTGTTGTTCTGTAATAATGATATTTTTAAAAGTATATTTGTGGTGTTAACAAAAAAAAAAGACAAATAAAAATCTAGTCTCTTTCTCTGTCTCCTTTTCCTGCAGAAGTACAGGGCAGACCATTAAAATGCAGACAGAAAACTTGGGTGTTGTTTACTATGTCAACAAGGACTTTAGAAGTGAATATAAAGGCGTGTCATTACAGAAAGTGGAAAAGAGTGTGGAAGAGGATTATGTGTCCAACATTCGTAATAACTGTTGGAAGGAGAGGCAACAAAGTAAGTTTGGTATTATGTATAATTACATAAAAGCATGCATTTTTATAAAAAAGATTGTGTTAGGCTAGAATCAAGTGCCTATATTATTAATATATCTGAATGAAAAAGCAAGTGTGAAGTTCCCTACTGTTTCTCACTTCTCAGATTGTCACAGCTAGTGTCACTTAATTTCCCTGTCCTTTACTCAGTGACCTGATAACCATCTGCAAATAATCAGGATTTTTAACCTGTTGTTCTATTTTCTGTGGCCATTTCTCAGAAAATTAATGATTACGGTGAATTTATAATGGGAAAAAAAATTCTCTAAGTAAAGGATGAACGCTGAGAATTCTGATTTCTTCCACATTATTTTATCATGGCAGTATCTCATTCTTGTTGTGTATCCATTACTATTGCGTACCTTTCTTATGAGCCAGCCTTTGCTTCTTTCTCCGGAATGTTATTCCTCTTAGTCAAGGCAAGGATCATGAGTGTTTTTATAAAAAAAATAAAATAAAACTAAAACCCACATAGATGTTTTCAGAGAAGGAAAAAAATAACTGCCTTGCATCACAATACAAACAAACACTCCTGTTCCAGGCAACCAAGGACACCCAACATGTCATGTAAAACATCATAGGAGATAGAACCTAGAAATCAGTGTTAAAGCACAGAATTTGCTTTAACAGAGAGAATACTGAATGGCATCAGACATTAGCCTTTCGTGCTCTGTGAGAACAGCGCTGCTAGAATGGCACCAGTGCTAAGATCAGAAAGCATGCTGGTAAGCTCAGTAATATCTTACTGGAGAAGTAGCTCTTTCATGAACTGTTAGTAGACCCATCACTGACAAGAAGCGAACAGAATGCTGCTGCTCCCTGAATGAAGTTGCGCGTTCCTGCCTAACTTCGCTCTCTGCAGACCAGTGATGCCAGATGTTTCACCTGAAATGGCTTCTCCCCATTGCAAGAGACAGCCAGACATCACGGCTGGTCAGATACCTGTTCAGGAGTGCACACGTTCATTACAGTGGGCCTGTCTGTACACAAATGCAAACTGTATGGCCTGTGCGGAGCAGGCCCAATGCTTCCTGGAGGCATTACACTTCTTACTCACTGCGTGTGCTCTAGTAAAATCTCTACAGATTTACAGATTGCCCACAGAAAAGAAAAGCTATGGGCTGGTAAAGCAGACTGTCCCAGCGGGCCACATGTGTGCAAGAGAAACACCTGTGCTTTGGAGAAAAATTTTGAGATTATCACCCAGGCTACTAGATTTGATCAGAATAACTTTTCCCATATTTTTCAAATATGGGAAATCATCAGAGAATGTTTGGATGTAACTCATAAGCAAATATTAAGAATTCTTGTATATGTGCAACTAAATTGTTCTTTGATAATCTTGAAATGTTCGAATATGGTCACATTCCAAGAAATGAATACCTAATTTTTCATCTACAAGTGGTTTCTAGATAAGGGATTGATAGTCTCAAATGGAAATAAAATACTTAAATGTAATGAAATGGCTCACAAAAATATGAGAGCTGATTGTCATCAAACAATTTAACACCTAAGAGAGAAACGAGTACAATAAAAAGAGGACATATTCTCTGTGAATCTTTTCAACAGAGTGTAGATCAGGAAGGATGATGTACTTTTAGTGACTTAGTTATTACGCTTAGATTTACTGGCACATTAGATTTGTGTTTCATGTAATATATACTGTCTAAGTGTCTTTGGAAAGGTAGATATTTAGTTGATATGCAATTCTCACCTAGGGAAGGAAAGAGGGGGAAAAAATGCCTCTCATTCTTCAGCATTTATTCTTGACAGGCTTACTTTGATAAGCATTAGAGGAGTCCTGGACAATGCAGAGGCCCACCCTTCAGTATGTAAATAATTAATGGGAAGAAATTGATGGCTGGAGAAACATCTCGCACTAGTATAAAGAAAAAAAATAACCTGATAGTTGTGACTGTCATTTTGTTTGCAATTTGCAATTTATCAAGCTGTGAAAACTACCCAGACTGATTTTGAAAAAGCAGCCCCTGGTAGAGTTTCTCTATATTTATATTTTATGGGTTTAAAATATCTGTTGTGTTTTAGATCTGTTTGTTTGACAGATAAAATCTTCTTTCCAGTGTTGATTGACATTTAAGAAGGCTTTGCTAATCCATTTTTGAAGGGCTGAAAAAGATTGTATAGAATTAAAATACTCAACAATGTCAAGCTAGTGACGAGCTAGTGAACGCCAGTATAATATACAGAGCTCTTCTGTTAATACCCCTGAACACTGGCAGTCTGAAGCGGCATGAATGAAGTAATGAGCTTAACATTCAGAATGGTTTTTGGGCACAGACAAGGCATTAGAGCTGTCTATAACATGCAAGATCACTGAGTGTGGCGTATATTTGTATTGTTTAATGCTATCTGACAGAGAAGTAGTTTTTTCAGTCAGGGACTGCTGTGTGAAATACGAGGGTTCTGGAAGGCTGTCACCACTTTCACTGCTCAACAAGACGAAATGCTGGTGAAGACCCGGTGAAGGGAAGCCTGTGACAGTGATATTCAGGGGGTGTCTGTGGGTAGTTAGAACAGGCAGAAGGGAAAAAGGGTGAGGATTAAGCCCGAGGTGCTTTGGACAGCTCTGAGAAGGAATATGTCGTGCGTGAAGTATTCCATTCTTAACCTGAAAAATCTTTTCTCTCTCTCTTTTTTTTTTAATTAAAGAAACAGACTTACTTTATGCAGCAAAAGTGTATCGAGATGACCGCCTCCGAAAGAAAGCAGACTCCATGTCTATGGACAACTGCAAAGAACTAGAACGACTGACCAGCCTCTATCGAGGAGGATGAACTAGAATTATACATGTGCATCCTTACGTATGCTGTTATCTCTCTTGCAAATTAAGAAGAGATTTAGTTTCATCATGAATGCTGGAAAAGAGGGGTGGATGTAAAACTCTACTGTGTAGCTGTTTCCAGAAACCTTGTGCTGAATTATAATTTAATGGCTTCTTTACCTACTGTGAAATATAGGTACCTTACTTGTTTAGATATTTTACTTCAAAGCTTCTGTGAATTCCTTCAGCAGAGAGAATAGCTCAGAAAGGATGTTATACTTGTAGAGATTTAGTCATAGTCGTTCTCCTCTAACATATTTGCCATGTAAATATCTGTGGAAAGAACACTTTGTGTATATACGAGTTAAATGACTTTCTATTTAAAATCTCAGAAATTTAGTTCCATACAACATTTTGTCTCACTGATGGAATAAATAGTATGATTACATCACTCCTATTCAGATGTCAAGTGTGTGGAGTTGAAACAGAATTTTTAATATTTTATCTCTAACTCTATGTAAAATCTTCTAGGTTTACCAGCTTAGAGGAACTTGGTATTTTTAAATATAATGACGTATATTCCTAAATATATGTTGGGGTATATTGATCTGGTGTAGAGTAGCAGTTAGCTGTTGTAGTTTTTTAGCGTTTCTAAGCAATGCTAAGAAAACTAAGAACTACAGTAATCTCTTTTCAAAGTAAATATTTGCAAATGCTGTACAGACCATTATAAGCATTGCTTTTAGTACCTGCAAGAGTTTACAGTAATAAGACCATAACGGGCATCCACAGCTTCCTTAATTTTCACTGAAAAGGTAGGGGAAAACACACAATAGCAAATCTAGAGTTTAAAAAAAAAAAAAAAAGCAATTTAATATATTTTTTCCTGGGAGATTTACTTAATTTTCTTACTGTTTTTTATTTCAAGCTGGGTCCTAACACTGATTCCTCAATGGGCACCACAAGCGGAGCAGGGAAACATTGCTGAGGACAAGCTATGTGCCTTTCAACACTTTTGCCAACTATTTAAATGCTTTGCTAGTTTGCAGCATGCTTCTGTGGTCAGAGCCATATTACTGGTCCCAGGAGAGGAACTAAAGGAACGAGTAGGTAGAGTATGTGTTTCTTTGGACCAGAATGTTGCTGGATTGACTTCCTGGAAAGGAGTAAGCATGCTGTTCGGCTCTAGTGTACAGTGTCATGTCACTCAGTGGCCTGTACATGGAGACTATATGTAGCCACACCTGCTAATGCAAATGAAGAGGTGTTTTGAAGCAGCTAGGTACAATGTACTAAAAGTTTATATAGAAAGTGAGCTGAAAACTTTTTTAGGTTCAGTAGCTGTTGTTTCTACTTTTTAACAGTGCTATGTAGCAGAATGTTTTCTTGTATCTGAGAATGCCAGATGGCTCGTAATAAGGGCAGTATTTTTTGTCAGAGAAAACTGTTGTCTTAAACAATGCTCTCAGTTCACGTGGAGCCAAATTCTGCTCCTAAATTGGAAATTTAAATACTTGACTAAATTCCTTTTAATTCCTTCTGATCTAGACTTGTAGTTTGAGAAGAGGATTTGACTCTAGAAATACATTAAATGCTACTGCTCTGAGTGACCCAGAAGTCAGTTTGCGTATGTACCTTTTCTAAACTGTCTCACAGGAAATGCCCTGTATTGAATAAGTTGTAACACGGGACAGACTTGCTGCAGAGTTTTAACAGAGCAGCTAAAGCAGCATCCAAAGTAGATGTGAAAGGCTGAGGTACAAAGCAGAGCTAAAAGCTGCTGAAAGAAAGAAGGGGTTGCCGTACTGGATGTCCTTGCTAAGATTACAGGGTGAGTGGGAGGAAGTGATGAAAGATGCTCAAATGTTCAAAGTTTACAATATAAATTTATGGAGAAAATGTGATTCCCCAAATTTTGCAACTGTCTGGAATGTATTGTAAATATAATAATGAAAACTATCAGAGTACGTATTGATACTCCTGTGTGTTCTTAATAGAAAAAAAAATGTTTCAAAGGCTTTAAGTACTCAGGCCTTTTGATTCACAAATGAGTCTGAGCTTGAAGGTGATCTTTTAGTTAACAGAGGAAAATGGATGTATAACACATTTGTCAAATACTGGAACAGTGAAGYGAGAGTTAAGAGATGGTCTTAGCAAAGCTGCTTATAATAATCTGATGGGTTATGTCTGCCTTGCAGTTACTTCTGCTTCATCTGAGGAGGTGGTAAATGGGCTGCTGCTGAGCAGCATTACACTGGTTAGATCGCTATCAGTATCTCAGCAAACTGGAATAATGCAATGTCTGTGCTGTGTGGCGACACAGACGTCCCAGTAGGTTAGGAGTGAGACATGGGCTGTTACATTCCTTTGGATTATCTATTGTAATAACTCTTTTAAAAGAAGAAACAGTTGATATGTTTAGACTGGTGGGAAAATGCTACTTTGTGTTTAACAGATTGAATCGTTGCAGAGTTTGAAATATGCAGTAGCATGCGGATTGCAGAAGGATGTTCTTATATCCTGTAGCATAAATATTAACCTGCTTTAAATATGGCCTGCAAGCATTCTGTAAATGTTTCAAGTGGGTGCTTCTCTCATCTGGTTGTTATTTTTCTCTTGAGTCTGAAGTTTTTTTCTTCAGAAATGTCATCATCTTCCCAGGTTTTGCTGAAGGAATCTGCTGGAAAGTTCAGAGTGAATTTTTTTATGAGGAGGATGCTAACTGAAGAGGGTGGAGTACTTTAATCTTTTCAGATGACCTTTCTTCAAAAGGTTAAGTACTCGTACAGTTAATATACTGGAAAGAAAAGGGGAAAACAAAACTCTGATTTTGAACAGCCTCACTTAAAGAACCCTCAGCTTTTCCAGCTGCTTAGGATTAACTCCTTATTCTTTGATTTAGTCATGACCTCTGTGTCTAATCTAGAATTAAAAATAGGACAAACAAGGGTTCTTGATTTCTCCTTTAAAAGAGCAAGTAGGAAAGTCTTTCAAAACGTAAAAAATCTTGGCATGCCACTCTGACATACCATAATGAAAAAAGGGAGGTGATTTGCATCTGCTGAAATAAAACATCAATATCTCTTCTATTTATGGAGCAGCCTGAGTCATGAGCAAGTTCAGTGTTCACATCTGATGAACATTTGCCTGCAAGTTCTCTGCCTGTTTAGGGAAAATAAGATTAAATTTGAATTACTGACTTTTTTTTGAACAGTTCCAATTCTTTTATAAGTTTACAAGCAATGTAAAAATATATAGTCACTAAAATATAACGGATGCTTTTAAATAGGCAGCAGAGGCAACTGTAAATTACGGACATTTTTAATGACTGTTGTAATGAATGCTATAAAAGGATTAAAGTGGTTGGGCAAAAATACATTTTTTAAGGTTATTTGCTCCATAAATTTCATTCATCTCCTGAGTCGTCATTTTTCTTTGTGCAGATCTTGCAAACAGAGCAGAAGAAAGCAAAATGTGATGGTAAAACCAAACGCTTTGTTAGAGGAAATCCAGTCAATATACAAATTCCTGAAACTGTAATTTAAAAGAAGTACTAGCTGCCCAGTTGTCTGGATCTGGTCAATAGACTGCAGTCAGTTTTGCCAGAGGAAGCTTGGTCATGATGATTAATGATGACTGGCAGTCGGGAGCCCTGGCGCTGTATTGCCACGTTAGTCTGAATTTGCTGTAACCTTGCAAGCATCACTCACCTCTGGGCGTTGTTTTCCCCATGCTCCTCTGTAAACCACAGCCGGGACAAAAGGTACCACGTAACAAATGTAAAACATTATCAGCAGTGCCATATTTGAAGTGTGATCTAGCTATTTTTCAGAGCGAACAGTACAAATGTAATAAATATGGGAAAGAAATATGCCATTATAAACCCTCCTCCCCATATATCTGTTCTCTGGGATAACTGAGACTTCCCAATCTGGCGAGGATTAAGCCTGAATGTCAGATTTGTCAGGATTTTTAGAAGTCATATTAAGATACAATGTTTAGTTACGATGTTACAATTCTTCGTGCAGAATATATTTCTCCCTTCAGGGCTAGGTTTGCAAGCACAGACCCTGTGTATACGTAGGCTRTCACTGGAACTGGGGACAAGATGCCTGCTAACTTTAAAATGCAGGAGTCGTCTCATAGGTGCTCCTGCATAGCTTTCAGTCAGTACTCAGTGTGACAGGGAAAGAAGTAGAATCAATCAACTAGGATGATGCCGCCAAATTTTAACAACTCAGTTGCCTTTTTAAACATTTTTAGTGTATGGTAAGGAGTATTTTAATAAATGAGTGGGCCAAGGTTTTTGCACGTAACATTTTCAAAACCCTACCAGAAGCCCACATGAGAATTTTATGGGGATCTCCTTAAGCGTTACTCTAGTATGACCAAGTCCCCTACTAAATTGCCATGTCTTGTATTTAGAAAGAGGCATAGATTCTCAATATTCAAAGAGATCTGCCCTTTTTTTACTGAGCTTTTCCTCTGACTTGCAAAATTGACTTGTGTCTGGTTATTCTGGGGTTTTTTTAGACCTCACAAGACCTGTATGTTCAGAAACATTAGCAAGTTTCAGTTGAGCATCTTTTTTTTTATTCTGAAGCTCCAGTATTGGCATCCAGACGAAATCTCAGCAGTGCTCAATATGTAGCAGCTCCCTTTGAGAGAAGGAGCACTGTTACCTGCCGAGCACTGTTCAAAATCTACCACTATGGTCCTAGATCCTGATACAGCAGGAGTTTTAACATAGACACACAGTTACCATTTTTAGACAGTGAACATCTAGTGCATGAATCTTCCTTGTTTCCTCACCTTAGTTTGTTAAATTATTAGCCTGCAGGTGCATGGCTGGAGGGACGAGATCCAAAAGTATGGGTATGTTTACAGGACATGAGCATCACTGGAAAAGTAAAACTAGGTGTAACTATGCTAAGCAGAACTGGACATTTCAGTTTTTGTTCCTTAAATGCAGGGGGGGAATTCTCCAAAACTGTGCTATTTCCCCCAATCTCCCTAGAAGATGAGCTGTGGTGCCGAGTGGAAAAACAGAAGCTTAGGGGAAAAAACGAACTCTTGGTTTTGCTCTGTGTTGACCATGAGAGACGAAACATCTGCTTCCTATGAAAATAGTTAAACTTCCCAAAGTATTTGAATGCGGACAATAGTCGTTTACATTTTTATTTTGCTGTCATTGAAAATACCACAGCGTCTTGTCTGGAATTGTGTCCTAAACTGAATTTAAAAGCTTTTGTGTAAGCTTGTGTATTGGAGGGGAAGAGCCCGAGGGGCTTTGGGGATCGCAATTCAGGTTACAGCCACATGGGGTAATGGAAAAGCACAAGGTTCCTTTCCTTCCCTTCCTCTGGTTAAACCTGCTAGTGCCACAGAAATGCCTTTTCTGCCCACACGGTGCAATAGGTAAATCGACTGAGCAGCCGTGGGAGGAAAAGCTGCTGGAGCAAAAAAAAAGTCCTTTAAGTTTTTGTGCTGGTCTGGTTGCTAAAAAGTAGCTGGTAATCTTGCAGTGACCTCTTAGGTGAATTTTGTAATCCTTACAGAGAAACTTTGAGATTTCAGACTCCCTTCTCAGTTTTATTGTCACTATTAGTGATATTCCAATAATATAATTTATTCCGATGTGTCTGGTTTCTTCTAAGCATGGTTTAAAAAAAAAATCCTTATATTAAGGATTATGCAGAGTGTGTTTTTTCAAAGGCTTTTTGCATGTATCATTTCCCTGGTCAGTATATAGTTYCTTTCGAATTCCAAGGTTCGCTGGTCTTGGGGCCGTTACGAATACCGTGCGCGCACGTGTGGATAGGGGCACAGCTCCTTTCCAGCTGGTACCTCCAACCTGGGACTGTTTTATATTGTCCTATTGTAAGTTTGCACGGGGCAGGGCTTCCACTGGCAGTGAAAACTACCCACCCAACTTGGACAGCTCTGGAGTCGATTCTCTTAAAAAAAACCATAGTGTATTTCTGCAGTAAGCGAGGTGTTTCCCTGGCAGGGTGCCTTCCCCAAATGAAACCGCTGCCGTTCTCCTGAGCACCAGCCTGCAAGCCCCCAGCGTTTCTCCGCGAGCACAGGGCCTTCCCAGCGAGCGCCTTGCTGGAGCTGCTGCTGCCTCCGGCGGTATTTTGCGAGCCTGTGCCCGAGCCTGAAGCCCCTCTGAAAGACGCGGAGGAAGGGGCTGCTCAGCCTCTCGGGCGAGCCCCGCAGTGCGGGAGACCCCCGGGAAAATGCAGTATTAGCGGGAGCCTGGCGAAAGCGGGCGCAGCGAGAGGGGCCCACGGCGGGAAGCGGACTTCATTGCGCCGCCGAGACTCGCGAGGGAGGTTTTAACCGACTCGCCTGATTTGTAACATGCCGGGTGTAATACGCGACTGACATCAAAATAAAATCATTTTCCGCGTGAAAAACCGCCCGCGCTGTCTCTTCCCTCCTCTGCCCCGCGGCTCCTCCCGCCGCCGCACCGTAGTCGCGCCGTGGCCGCGCACGCTCGGTAGCTGCCAGCGGGACGACTCTGGCGCTGCCTCAGCGGGGAAGCGCTTCCGGGGTTGTGGCGGCCGCGCCGTCACGTGATAGCGGCTTAAAGGGGAAGTGTCGGCGGCGGCCGCGCAGGCAGGTGAGCGCCGCGCTCCCCCCGCCTCCCCCCTCCCCCAGCCCCTTCCCCCGGGCCGCCCGCCCTTCCTGGGGCCGCCGCGGCGCCGGTGACCCTTGCGCGTTGTCCCGCAGGGCCGCGGAGGTGGCAGCAGCGCCGGGAAGCCCCCGAGCCATGGCCGACGTAAGTGCGGGCCGCAGCCGGGCCCGCGAGCGCGCGCGGGGGGTTGCGGGGCGGTGGTTGGGCGCGCGAGCAGCCGTT
>NW_020450738.1:611609-642276 GCF_003343035.1 Apteryx rowi | reverse complement strand
AAGGCGGCCGCGGCGGTTTCTCTGGAGAGCGACCTGACGCCCGTCTCTCCCCTCAGGACCTGAAGAGGTTTCTCTACAAGAAACTGCCGAGGTAACGTGGGCACCGCGCCGCGCTCGGGTGTTGCGCAAACGCCGCGTTTGCGCGTTTGCTTGGCTCTTTTGGGGGCCAGTGAAGGTAATACAATGCGGCGGCTTTCGGGAGTGTCCCTACAGCCTCACTGCGTCGGTTTAAGCTGTTTTTAAACCGCAGCGGAGACTGTGCGGTGTTTGCCTCGAGAGAGCTGTCAGCTGCTAATCCCGCTCGCTGTTAAAGGGACGTAGCTAACCTGAAGGTTAGTGCACTTCTCTGGGGTGTAAACGAGCTGGAAGTACCTCAGAATGAATCCAGCTTAACCCTGTACTTGCGTGTTTGAAAGGAAGCTAAGTACGCTCCATGGCTTCTCAATGAGAAGTGGAAAAAACCACTCCTGGTGATTCAGTTTCCAAGTCCCTGATAACTCAGTTTCTGGTAATTGCAAGTTATTAATACCACTGACAAGCTGCAGTCAGAGATTATGCACAAATACAGTGAAACTGGCACTTAATGGCTGTGTGCGATATCTGAAGTCTCTTGCTTGACTAATGAAACTTTTACAGTAACATTCCTCTTTCTGAAGCTAAAAGTTCCACACCACTTTCAGCATTTTTATTTTATATTCCTCATTTAGCTTCTTTCAAGAGACCATCGTTTTTAAGCAGTATGTATTTTACAAGTCTCTTCCAATTAAGTAATAGTTTCATGATAGGCAGAGCTTACTGCAGCAATTTTTTCYGTATTATTTTCTTCCCTTTCTTGCATGTTTGTGCAGAAAAAAAGCTATTTGCCACTAAATATTCTTCATTTTAAATGGTGTATTTTCTTCATTTCCTGCAGTGTTGAAGGTCTTCATGCTATTGTAGTATCAGACAGAGATGGCGTGCCTGTTATCAAAGGTAAACTTCAGCTCCTTGCTGTGCACTGCAAAGGAACTCTTTATTGAACAGCAGGGTGGTGGGGGAGTCTTCCTCAAGAACGGCAGACTCTTCTATGCTTACATTCTATATCTGTGAATATCAGAGGTTGAAGATTTACATTAGATTTTTATCTTAAGTTTAATACTCAATTGTGTACCTCTTTCATTTAATCTTTTCATCTTTCTGTGTATATGTGATGTTCTTGCGATTGTAGTCCTCAGGAATTGGCCTCTTTTGTGTCATCAGTGAATATGGTTGGAATGGTATAAGATGTTTGTATCTTCAAATCACTTGCAATTTGTTGTAGGGTGCTAGGAGAGAGAGCTTAGTGGTATTTTGTTAGCACAGTGACTTGACTGATCTGTGCCCAGAAAAACTTGCATCCAACTTTTACCCATTTTATGTGACYCAGTTTGCTTTTTTTGGCACTATCATTTGTATCGTTTCTCTGCAGTCCTTGTTTAAGATGCTTTTATGTTGTAGGTAGAATAGTTTAAGAATGCAAAGATTCAGGTACCTGCAGATGTTTATGTCCCGAAGTACTTAAATGCCTAGCAGATTTTGCACACCTTCGCCTGCCTTCATGCAAATGAAYGTTTGCCGGTGTGGGATGCTGAACCAAAGCAGCATTAACACAGACTGTGCACCACAAAGGAAAAGACTGTTTCTTAGGAATGCTAGGAAGGGTACTGATGTAATGACCACAGGTCATTTACTGAATATTAACCTATGTCCTGCTTTTGAAGATTGTCTCATAGCAGTTAGTTGTTGCAGAAGTGTTGAGGAACAAATAATGCATCTTGTACACCAAATCTACGTTTGGGACAGCACTAAGCTGCATGAGGATTTGTGATGCAGTCATAGATACCATGTAAAAACAAAAATGTTCATGTTTTATTCCAGTTGCCAATGATAATGCTCCAGAACATGCACTTAGACCTGGCTTTCTGTCCACCTTTGCCCTTGCAACAGATCAGGGCAGTAAACTAGGACTTTCGAAAAACAAAAGTATCATCTGTTACTACAATACATACCAGGTGAGGAACAGCATTGCTTGTTCTTGCTGACCAGAGCAAATCCTACCTTGAAAAAGGGGAGGGAAGGTTGTTCAAGCTGTACTAGATTTCCAATAGGCTGCTATTAAAGTATTTATATACATTTTATTTTTTGCGCCACTTAAAGCTGGCTAAGCTAAACATTTGCAATATTTGTTGAGCTTCTTTTCTGTTTCTCGAACCTGAGAAGGTTTCCTCATTGAAACTGGTGTGTTTTTCTGAGCAGACAGTAACCAGCAATTTGCTGCAGGTGCTGTTGAAATGGCCTTCAGAACTTGTTATGATGGGTTAATGTTCTCTTTTATAAACAAATACTTGTGTGTTTATGATCAGAGACACCTATAAAAAACTTAAGCACATCCAGCTTACTTCACAGTTAATCTTGCTGCAAATATGACTTAAAGAAAAGAAAGTTTTGAAATACCATTCACAGTTTTTACAAACTGGATATTATATTTGTGTCCTGAAATCTGTCATCCAATAAGTTTCTGCTCCTTCTGAAGTCCTAGTGGTCTTAGTTTTTTAGTATGACTGCAGTAAACTGGCTGGCTGTTTAGGCTGCAGTATGCAGCTTTGTGTGCAAAATGAATGGTTGAATGAATTATTTTACACACAGGAATATATTGCTTTGATTCTCTTGACACTACTAATATATTGTTGTGCTCATGATTTGAGCCACCCAGTTAAGGAAAGAAGAAATACTGCTGTACACTGAGTAGCATATTAAAGCAATAAACCTGTGTGCCCTCTTGACRTCTATAGAGCATGTGGTCTCCATAGAGTGCTCTGCAGCTTTTGCAGTTGAGTTGATTTCAAGTAGATAAGCCTACAGAAAGTGAGAGGGAAGGAAACAACACCAGGCTTTCTAAGAACAGCTTCCTGTACTGTGGTAAAAGCTCTGTTAGTGTTTTTAACTATGAGTCTTAAGAAATAGATATGCTTAAAAGCCAGTTCTATGGTTCTTACTCCTACTGGCCCTTTGATTGTGGAGGCTGGTTGTTTCAGAAAGAATTTATGTAGCAGAGCTCTGACATACAAGATATCTTGGCTATTCCCTGAATGTTATTCTTTTTCCTTGCAGGTGGTCCAGTTCAATCGCTTGCCTTTGGTAGTAAGTTTCATTGCTAGCAGCAATGCCAATACCGGTATGTCTTCAGATGTGTTTTAAATATTATGGCATTTTAAGCGCCAGATGTTTGAATAATTGAAGATAACTTACCTGAATTTAGTTGAAGGTATATTAACTTTGCTTCTGCTATGTATTTTGTCAGAAAGAGTGTTGTGAGGGGCCGAAAGGAAATGTGTGGGTAAAAATTCCTAAAAACTCTGAATGACTTGCTGAAGATGCTACTCTCAGTTAGAAAGTAGCTTGTATCTCCTGTGTTTGAATTCATCCTTGCKTATGTGAGAATTCACTGCACTGGCAATGATCATATAATATTAACCGGTTGTTTTCCATTAGTGCCACATAAAATAGACCAAATGTTTAAAAAAAAAAAAAAGAAAAGAAAAACAAATCTAACAATCTTTACTCTCCTTCAGGCTTCTATGCCTTGTATTCCCCACCCTTGTCAAATGGCTGGACTTTTGGGGCAGGTGCCCTCTTGGTTTTCACAGCAAGCAACATCTGTATCCTACTCAATCGATAGTGGCAGTTACTGCCACCAGCAGTAATGTCCTGCAGTAACAYGTGCAGCTTCATCTTCCCAGTTCTCTGGGGCAGGCAAACCCTTGAGCGAGGCACCTGGATTTGCCCACAAGGGTATTGGCTAATGAGGGAGGGGGAGAGAGAGAAGGAGAGCAAAAGGCACAGCTGTCTGGCCCTGGATAGCTCTGGGAAACAGCAGGGCGCTAGTGGAGGAGGTCTGCAGCACAGGCAAAAGCTGTGTTGCAGTGAGTCTGCTCCGGCTGGTGCCTGTGTCTTGGGCAGCATCTCGGAGCAGGCGCTGGACCCTCGGGGTGCTGCCGGGATCAGTTGCCGTGTGCTTCTCCCATGGGGAGCGAGAAGCTGGAGTGAAATGTTCTGTATGTCGTGAGATCCTTCCTGTGGCTTCGAAGGGGAGGGAGCTGTGGGTTTTGGAGGGAGGCTTTTCCGGTGGGTCATCTGACAGGATGTTCTGCCTCTTCTTTTTCCAGGGTTGATTGTAAGTTTAGAGAAGGAGCTCACACCCCTGTTTGAAGAATTAAGGCAGGTTGTTGAAGTTTCCTAACCTGATGGCACTGCCAAAGTTCAGCATCTCTTTGCAGCCCAGTGGGCAGAAAGAGTCAATAATCCTCAGTTGAGTAACACGCCTCAGAAGAAATACCACATCTCCCTAGTGTACTAAGTAAGAATAAATTGTACATAGTACTGAATCTGAAATGATCTACTAGTATGTTGTAGATGGATGTTATTTTAGGCCACATTTCTTGTATTGTGCAGTACTGGAGAGACCACCAAAATAGCTCCCATGGAGTTTAGCTCAGCCAGGTGAGCCGTATCAGCATGATGCTGTGGGTTCAAATGAGCAACCTGCAGATCCTTTGCTGTACAGGGAATTTGGCATACAGCAGGACTTATCCTCTGACTAGCTACCACTACATACTGGAACACAGATTTAATTGGTTACAAAATGTTATCAAAGATGTGGTTGAAAAAGAATATTGTGAAAGCAAGTTTGCTAGCAGTGACATATCAGTACAATCAATAAATACTCCATATTTCTCAGATTGGTGATGCTTTGGAAAAGAAATTCTGTTAATCTGGATGTCAGCTGCATCCTGCTTCTATACAAGAGCTGTTCCTACAAAAGCTTTTGCTTCAGGGGTTTTCCTGGTGCCCAGAGAAGTGCCCAGTCTTTCACTTCATGGGGTTTTGTGTAATATAGGTGTGACGTTCTTATGTTTCATACTCTGTGTGGGTTCATTACTGGTGACACTCTCAGCTCATTTACCCTTGGTTTTCCTAAGTAAATAAATCTAAATAAAATGCAGTATTTTTAAATGACAGAGCCTGGTCCATTTTTCTATTGTGCCATAACGTTCCGTAATGCATCAGACTTTCTGTGCAGAGAACCGCTGTTGATTGTACAAAACCTGGGAATTTACAGGCTAAAAACTAACTGGCATGTCTCTTGGTTGGATCTTACAGGTRGGTATCAGAGCCCTATATCAGTGTACGGGTGCGGAAGTTAATATTTGACTAACTTTCCATTTGTGAGATCACCGCTCATGCCCTTTGCCCCCTTCATGCCCCCCAAATCCCTTTGTGATGACTCTAGTGTCGATTTTTCAGCTCTGAAACTAAGCCCCCCCTGCCCCTAGTCTGAGAGAGGGCAGTGAGCAGACCTCTGCTTCCGGGTGGGAAAGGTGGCACTGTGACACCCACCTCCCCCCCCCTTTGTACCTTGCCCACCTTCGAGATGAGGGGGCTGGAAGGGGCAACTGCGTTTGGGCTCTGCTGGAGACGAGGGCTGTGAATTCTTGGCTTAAAAGCTCTTGCTGATGAGAATAACTTGTCAGTCGACCCTTTTCCATTTAAACTGGCTTAGGCTTTCTGTTGCTTATAATTACAGAAGCAGGTGGCAACTGAGTGCCAAGACATCTGTGTTTATGTGCGGCAAAACCACTTTTACGTTCCATCTCGGGCCTACTCTTGCTGTTCATTAGTTTCTCTTCAAATAGTTTAATGTCCTGTCTGTGAATCTGCTTCTTAAGCCAAATGAGCTCCGTTTCCGTACTGGCTTCAGTTGGTGGCATCATGTGCTGGACTGGCTTCTAATGTTTTGTAACACGGTCTGTTTGTATGAAAAGGAGGGCTGCTTTTGTAGCTACACTTCAAGCTTCATTTCCAAGCTGTTCTCACAGAGCAGCAATACTGTTGGAGAATATCGGATCTCTCTCCCCTTATGCTGCCTTTCTCTCATGCAAACTCATCAAAGCTTTTTAATGAAATTACAGTTGTTAGTTTAAACCACTTTTTTAAGGGAGAAAAAAGGACAAGCCTATTTTACAAAGCTTTAACAATACAGTACAGAAATACAGAAGATTTCTACAAGTTTTATAACGACATTTTATTCAGAAAAGTCTATATAAAAAAATTTACAAATATTTGGCATTTCTAGGTTAAAATAAAATGGTATTCCTATGTACAAATCTGGATTCCTTTTTCTTCCAGGGTTAAACTGTTCTTCCCCTTCTCCTCTTAAGCCTTCTCACAGTAAAGGCAGTTACTGAAAACTGACTGGCTATCTGAGCGTTACTAAAGCCTTTTGCCAAAGCAGTGTGCACAGGGGGAGAGGTTTGCATACAACCTTATGGAGGACACTTGGCCATTAAACAGCCAGAGGGAGCGACTCCCTTCCTTCCCCCGCTCCTCCGGGACCAGCAGGATCACCCGGCAGAGGTGACCCCCCAGCCCTCTCCTCCAGGCTCCTGCCCTGAGGTCAGGCCAGGCTGCCCAAGGCTTTACCCAGTTTGGCCTTGAAAACCTCCGGTGTGCCTTATTTTGCTTCTAAAATACAACACCTCTTGCACTACAGCACTGAAGTACTGGCCTTCAGCTTGCAAAACTGTAGTGAGCACAGAAACTGTTACATGTATATGAGTCTTCCAAAAATACATGGAAATTTACATCAGGTTATGTAGAAAATGTATTCTTGTAAATTCATAAGTTATTTTTAGAAAAGATCGTGCTTTTCTATTATTGTTGCTCATCTTGTTTAACATAAAGCAAGCGGTGCTTAATTCTAGAACATCTCAGGTTCTGGAYAAAGCCTCTTATTTCATCTAGCAAGTTCTCTATGTGAGAAAAAAATACAAAATCCAGCCCATTTTCAACAGGGGATTTTAAGGGGCCCAACTCATAATCTTACTAAAAAGGCTGGTGTTTGCTGCAAGCAAAGCTTTCTGCAGAGCCCTGCCATTGTCCATCCTTTGGCTCCTGTGGCACCTATTTCATACATGAGCTGGGAACCAGTTGCCAGATTTTTCATGATCCTACTTTGCAAGTAAGTGTGCTTTCATGATGCTCCTTACCACCACCTATATATGCCATTTACAACAAATGTTCACTTGTAGTTGTTGCTGCAGTGTAAAGCTAAACCATACAAAAATATATTTGACCAGAACTAAGTGTTATTCATCCATCACTTCGAAAAGGGCCTTGAAATATTAAGTTTATTCTTTGGATTGTAATATAGATATTATTTACAAAAATATAATCTAGCTGATTTCACAGCTATGAGAAAGCATTAACTCTGTCATTTTTCTTTTAATTTAGATTCTAAACAGGTAAAACAGAAGAACTATTTAAGGTTTCTAGAAAAGACTGATTTTAAATAACAGGCTCAAGGCTACAGAATATGCTGCTAAAGGTTAGCTGCGATGGAGCTTGCAACAAATTCTCAAGGGAGTGCTCTGCATTACCACAAAAGTTTTAAACAGTGAATACTTCTGTGACTGGTTAACAGGTATATGAATTAAGTATGCATTACAAATGCAAACCATGCATATCAAACCAACTTTGTAATTTTGCAGTGGTCTCCACATGTGACTCAACAGCCTGAAAGCGCTCAGCTGTACAAATCCCTTGTGCGCAGAGCTGGATGCAAATCTGCACATGCAGGGGTATCTGCACAGGCACGTGCTCGTTATTGGCAATGGAGACATTCGAAACTGTCCTCTTGTAATCAGATGCCTTCCCCTTAGCAAAGGGACAAACCCTGCCAGCTGAGTAGAAGTATTTGAGGTGCAACTACGACTTGAAGGTGGCATTAGGCTGCTCCAGTTGTTTCCGTATTTGTGACTAGAACAGAAAGACAATCCATTACTGTTTGTCTGCATGCATGTGGATGAGTAAAAAACAAGCCAAATATTGAGTTTTAAGCAAGTAACATTTTCAAGCCTTTACATTGTCTTCTCGTCGCTTGCTTCACAACCCAACACATGCAGTCTGTGATGCTCTATACTGTTTACAATCTTTGTGAGATGACATCCTTAAAGACAGAAATCATTTCTTTTTCATAACCAGGATATGTTAAAAAGGCACCCCAAAAATGCTACAGCAGGTTTGCAGGCCTATACATTATTTGAAAACTACATATTCCAGTCTGGTTGGCCTGGAAGACAGAACAATTACTCCCTTCTTTGCAAATACTGGGAATTGTAGCACTTCTGTGCGATAATATTGTTTTCTTTTATTATGGCAGTACCAAGGGTACTGCTGCCTGAAGCATATTGTCATTTAACATTGCACATCATCTTACCAGTTTCCATCGCAATATTTTAATCCACTCATCTGCTTCTATTCCAGTTTTTGCACACAGGTAGTATGTCCTTAGCGGGAACACTAAGCTGTAAGTAAACAATTACAATTGTTTCTTAAATTGCTAGAACAGTCAGTAGTTCCTCCTAAAACTGAGCCCATCTGGCCAGCACCCACATTTGTTAAGACAGAGCAGTGGAGCGAGGCTGTGCTCTTGTACGGTCACCAGAAGAGAGCTTAGCCAAGAATCGCTTACGGTCCTTTACAGATTGGGGATAGGCTGTCCTAGGCCCACGCAGAGAAAAGACCTGCATTTGGGCAAAGAAGTGGTTGCTGTGTGACCTGCAGCAAGATTTGAACTCAGGAGCTGGGGACCTTACCTCAGTAAGAGTTCCACGGGCCTAGGCAACGATTACATGAACTTACAGAATTAGGAAGGGAAGTGCACACAATACAGGCCTGCCCGCTTCCTGTTCACCAAGAAAACCCCTTTTGACAGTGGTGATCCCAGCAAAGCCATGCAGGACACATGGAGATTTGGTTGACAAAAACGGACTCAGAAGAGAGAGGAAGATCAGGATTGCAACCATCAAAGGAGCTTTGAGAAGCTCCCACCAGTTGTATTTCAGACTTCCCTAGCTATTCTGACCTTTCAAAAAGGTAGAAAAAACATAGCAACTTACCAGAAACAATTGACTCTTTCCTGGGAGTAGTCAAATTGCACAGCTGAGCATTCAGTTAAGTCTAGTGCCCGAATTGGTTCTGTGGCCTTGAAAATAAAACGGTGTTAAAATGGAAACATGGAAACAGAAGCTAAAACTATCTAAGCTCATCTTCAGTGCATATAGACCTTGATGGGCACACCAATTTTTTCCAGGCATAGGTGGTAGAGCTACAACACTGTAAACAAACTAGCAAAATTAATAGCAGTGCTACTGCAAGAGGAGCTCAGCTAAACATAAGAAATAGGACAGTCAGTTTAGATCTAAATGAATGACAAGAGTACAGCACTAGCACAGGAAATTTAGAGCTAGAAGCAGACTGCTGAGAGTTTGGTTGATGTATTATAACATGACCAACACAGTAACAACTTTGATATCACTTCCAGCTAAAATATTACTTTCATAGAGACAGGGAATGTTTATAGGGCCTATCAGGGGTTTGGCCTAACCAACTGCTGGAGATTTAATTAATTCCTAAAGTGCTTTTAAAGGGATGAAGCTAGGAAAGGAGAAATGCAAAAGGAGAGCTGGAACAGCAGCTGCTACAGCAGGATTGATGGTTTTGACTGAATGAACAACATGTGTATCCAACTTCCTTGGGCCAGGCCCAGAAGTGCTTGGGTCAGGGATGAAGACTGTGCACTACTGCCACCCATCTCTCTTACAAGTTTAATTCTTCCTAGGTGTGAGAGTCCTTTCCTGATTAGTTTCTCTCAACCTCACCTTGCTGAGCACCTTATAAGAGGCAGCTRGAGTAGAAGAACAGCTTCCTCTCTGCCCAGGCAGCCTCAGTCCCTGGCCAGGTACAAAAAGTACATGTTGCTTTCCCACCTCCTCTATGCTAGTTAGGTGCTACATTAGAAGAAAGCTGTTTGTGCCAAGGTGTGTGAATGAATGCTGTCCCCAGGCCAGCGGTAAGCTGCTCGCCAGTAGGTATCTGCAACTCCACAGCAACAATGGGAGCACCAGAAGGCAGCTGGAGCTGCTGCCAGGGAGGAGGCCGTCTCTCTGACAAAGACACCTGCTTGCCTGGTAAGTCATAAAAGCTACTCAAACACTTGGTGCTCTGCCCTCTGAAATGTTATCCTAGAAACTTAAGTCAAGTTGGCTTAAACTGCAGTGAAAACTGATGTAAGGCCCATAGATAAATAGCTGTTTATATATGGTAATGTTTGGGGAGAGAGGAGAGTTGTATGCTGTTGTGATAAAATCCGTTACGTGTTTGGAATGGGGCTGGGCAGACGTGTGAGATAAACCGTTTGGCTGCATCAGTGGAGGAGCCTGAACTGGGGGTAGAGAAGCTCTAGAGGTATGTCCTATTTTTACTTGGTTTAAGATAAAAATGGAGTAGCAACTGTAAAGACAAACCATTTTTCCCAGGTGTAACACCTTAATCTATGGCAGAATGCTAGGAGGGAGGAACTTTCTAAATGAGGACCACCAAAAACTGTGCAGCTATTTGAAATAAAAGGATTAAATAAAGGAGAGGAAAAAATACTTCTAGCATTTGCAGAAATACCCCAATAGCCATGCTATCTCTTAGTTAGTGGGTCTAAGCCACCAATGAAAGCTACATTGTGCTGGTAGCTTAAAACTCACTGGACAAAGCAATTAAAAAATGCACTGCAAAGAACAACCCTGTTTAGCAGGTATGACTAAAGGAGTACAATAGACATTTTCTAGCCATAAACATCATTAACCTGTTCCTGTTAAAGTCATCAGCAAACTCTGACTTTATTTGAGCAGATTTGGTCCCTCTGAAAGTATGGGAAGCTTTAGCCTGGAAAGTGGTGATGCGTATGTGAGAAGCCAGAGGTGCAAGGGGGCTGCAGCTTTCCTCTGCAGAGATTTGAAGAGTAGAACTGGTGTTTGCTACTTACTGTCTGGTCTTTGAAATACTTCAGTTCATTCCTATGCAGTGTAAACCACCTTGTCTTCCAGTTCTGAAAGATCAAGAAAGGATGGTAATTGTCTTGTGAGAACTTCAGTGTAACACCACTTAGGGAAGAAAGACCTTTAAAGCTGTTAACTTGCTCTGGTTTGCAGCCTTGCTTTGCTGTCCCCCAAAGCACCAATAATTATTCCTCTCTATAGAGGAATACAGGTGGAGCTATTTCAGCTCCGCATTGTCTCTAGCTTCTGTGTGTGACTACAGGGTGGAAGCGAGGAATAGAGGTTTCCTTACCTTGACTATTTTGCCCTGTTTTATCAAATATCCTTCTTTTGTACCAAGCTGTGAAGTAAGAAAGAAAGGGATCAGGGTTAGACGCTGAGCTCTGCTTGTATTTCTCACATCCCCCTCTTGTCCTTATAACCCGTAAGATAGGACAGCAGCCTGTTCACAGTAAACTTTCCGTCACTGCTTGCTCCATCCTTGCTCCTGTACATGCTGCTCCCCTCGTGCAGCCGGATTCCCCGCTGAGGTACACAGGGACCTGCACCGGCTCTAGAGGCTACCTGTGAGACCGTGCCCCTCTGTGCAAGCTTCTGGCTCGTACCTTGTCAACCAAATGCAGTAAACCAGAACCAACTGGGGTTTGCTAGCCAGTTGAATTAAACACAGTAATTTCCCTTGAAATACGCGAACTCGGAAAGAACCAAAAACGTTTTTTATTTAGGCATCCTCTTCTTAGCATGCCCTCCCCCACAAGTTAAGGGAGACAAAGTCAAAATTCAGATGTGCTTATTGAAAAATTGGCTTTTGAACCGCTTCACTGCCATCATCAGTGACCCTGGGATGCTGTGGCTTCTCAGATACCCACTGAAACTCTATGTAGGGATCTAATTGTGAGACTGTTCTCCTCTTAAAAAACAGATTCTTGTCGAGTGAATTGCTATTTGCTCTTGAAAAAATCTTGCCTTTTTATTGGTCATATGTGAAAGGGTCATGTTTCCTTGGAGGTAAAGTTGGAACAACCCAGCTATGAATGATTGTGAGAGACATCAAAACACTTTCTTCTTTTAACCRCTTTATGCTAATCCTTATTAATTTACCTCTTTCTCTTTTTATCCCCAAAAATAATTTATGATTAAAGTACCTTCCTCTCTGTTCTGGGCATTACTGTCCTAGACAAACCACCTGTCTTGCTCAGATATGAGATACTAGGGATTTAAAGTCTCTAATTACTGTCCAAGTGAGTCACAGATGTCAGAGCAGGTGGCCCAAATAGATATGAAGATGTTCTCTTGTTTCTTATACCAGTAAGGCATAGCTTCTAACATGACGCAGCTTTTTTACTGTGCTCATAATTATTAGGGTTGAAAGTATGGAGGCTCTTCTCTATCGTATTGCTTTCTCTATGCTGGGTGCAAGTCTGTGGCAGAATTTGGCAAGCCATCTTCATGCTTTAGGACAAGGTGATTCTTAAGTTGTAAAAAAAAAAAAAAAGTTCCAATGTGAAAATGCCAAAAATCTTTTTAATATAATAATGTACCTATCAGGATATAGGTACACATATTAACCTGTTTGAATCATGCTTCAGTTTGGGGTTTCCAAATGTGTCCCTGCCTGTCTTACATATCCTTTTCCCGCCCCCACTCTCCCCCTTAATTTCAAAGGGTCACTTTTTAATTAACCTAGAAAGTTGGAGATGCTCTTTCCTTCCTTCCTGTTAGGAAGGGGCTGTATAGTGCTAACTACTAAAATGGTAAGAAACAGTGAGTTTGTCTGATATCACTAGTTGTTTCCTGTCAACTAATCCTCATATTCACTGAGTGAGACAAAATGTTTATGGTATTCCTCCCCTCACCTGTGGAGAGAGAGAAACTTCCTGCTGACTGTAAAAGAGGTTTGCCAAAACAAGAGCTTACTGTGCAGCCTGACATAGGTATTATTGTATACAGCCTGACTGTTGTCAGAAAGATGTGAGAAGGGTTATGCTTGTTTTGTGGGTGTGCAGTGTGTTTTTTGGGGAATCAAAGAAAAAAAAGTTACTTAAAAGCTTTAAGCTAACATTCAAAAGGGAAGCTAATACAGAAGAACTGTGTTCAGGTGGCCAGGCTTGCGTAGGTCAGCTCCAGGTAATATTTTCCTACTGATGGCACTGAAGGTCTCAAAGACAGAGTGTGAAGGGCCTTATTTGTCGTGGGACTGTAGCTAATAAGACTTTTTGTTCTGCTGTGATTGACAAAGACTTCCTGTGTTTAAGAACCCATAAAAAGATGAATTACTGGTGTTATTCCATAGCTTACTTCAGCAATCATACTAAACTCAGGCTGGGAGAAACCCCCCTCATGCCAGAACACAACTTACTGAGGGAGCATTTGGAACAAGATCGTTTTCTGTCTTTCCTGTCTGCATCGCTGTGTGAACTCGGACAGACTCATAAATGGAAGGTTCTTCGACTTTCCGTGGATAGGGATGCTTCAATACGATTAAGGTTCCTGGAAAGAAAAAGAGCAGTAGCGAGTTATAAGGTCGTGTTCATTGCAGGTTCTTAGCAAAGAGCTGCATTTTTATTCTAACTGCGATAGCAAACAACCTCCTTAAAATAGTAACTGCTGTAGCATCTAATCTTTGTTTTTAAATAATGTCATAGCATACAAAATTTTGCTATATTTGCATTTTGTGCCGATATTGTCGGCTCTTAAAGAGGAGGGATGCTAGGATTGCTAAGAATTGGACTTGAAACCTACAGATGACTTGAGTCATTCGAAATTGAAATAAATATAGTTTAATGAGTTATATTTTGTAATGGGAAGGGCTATAAAGGGAAGCTGAAAAATAATATATGAAGCAACCAACTGAAATCTGATCACAGGCACAGGGGTGTATGCAAATGTGAGATATTCAACTTAGAATAGGTCCAAAGTCAGAATCAGCTTAATTTTCCCTAGTCTGCGGAGGGGAGAAAGCTTTACCATTTAAAAGGAAGTTGAGAACTTCCATCATCAGTCTATGGAAACTGCTCCTAACCGGTTGCATAGACTCAAACAGAGTACTATCATATGTACACCACAGAGATCCTTATATCAGAACTGGAAGGACATTTTAGAAAAGTTTTTTTTTTCTAGTAAGCTCTCCACCTTTTTTTCTCCACAAAAGATGCTTTTACAGAGTCATTCAGTAAATATATAAGAGAACAAGTAAAAGCTGATCCAGCTGCCCAGTAGCAAGAGTCTTTCTGTAGGTTTGTGTTTCTAAGGAAGAATGAAAACTAGTATGCAGCCACATTCTTGGAAATTTTAGTCAAGTTAAAGTAACTTCAGCTTTTCTATCTGGCTTGTGGCTCAAAGTTCCTTAATGTTTTCCAAATGTAGTTAAAAACTGGTAACTAAATAGGTAAGAATAACATTTTAACCTTGTCACTTTGAATAATGACAGAAATATGATGGTATATTGCTTTAACCTTGTTACTGAATAGTCAGCTGTGTATTCAGGAAAACATCTCACAAATAACACTAGCCTTAATTTTCTTTTTAATTATCTGTAGTTCAGGAGGAAGTGTACACATTATGACGTAGAAAAATAGATGTGAATCCATGCGGCAATGCAAAGTGGAAACGAAGCTGTAGTCAGACAAGGCTTGTTGGGCTTGGAGCCCAACCCTGCAGCTGTCCCCATACAAAAGAACCGCTGCACTGCACGGACCAGTTTGCAGGGCTGCAGCCCRGCGTGTTCAAGCACTGGCCTGAGAGCGCCTAGTGTGCCCCTTCCAGAGGTAAAAGTAGCCCCAATGGGGGGGGGAGTAATGATTTCCACTGTCTTCCATTTATGTATTGCAACTCTTGGTGTTTGTCTTATAAATTCCTGTCCCTAATCAAGCCAGAGATGAAAAGTATTCATATTACTCTGCTTCGCTCTGTTTCATTCCTGAGCTCACAGTTTTTCTATAGCAAACTGTTTAGGAATGTAACAATGAATAAAAAATTCGTACAACAACTCTCTACTAATGCCCGAGTTAAAGGTCATTTGCTGCCCCTCGCTGAAAGGAATTGTGGCCAAAGGGGTAAGAAATCGGAGCCTGTTCCTGGCTCTTCTGCCGACCTGCTGTGTGAACCTGTGTGGGGCCAGTTGTTTGACCTCGCTGGCACTGGCTTTAGAGTGGGTCTTCATAAGCCCCTACCTGCTTTTTGGCATAAATCAGTTGCCACCCAGGAGAGCTCTGACATCTGTATTTGAAGGAGCATTGCCTAAGTGCTAACTCTCCCTATTTATTGCTGTCCGTAGGAAGAAAAGGCAGAAGGTTCCTTGATGTGATGTCCAAATGCCTTTTCCTACCTCGTAGCATGTTCAGCTTAAATTAAAGCAGTTTCACAGAGCCAGCAGAATCTGATTAGGGAGCTTTAAGCTGACAAGTGAGCCTATCACTCAGCACTGTCGATCCTGTCCACAGAGATCACGTAACACCAAATCCTTAATTACTAATGTCTGTAACAGAGGCAATGAACATGTGTCTGAATATTTCTATATGTCATCTGAAATCTTTGCAAGGTTAGGCTTGTGGGTGTATGTCTGATTTCAGGGAGAAAATAGCTTACTGGCACAAAAGATATACTTAGAAACTCTCTGTTCTAACCGCTCATAAAAGCAACTTAAAAAGAGAATGCTTTGAAAGATAGAGTGCAGTGTTTCAAGTACCACTGCGTTTTTCTTTTAAAATATCTTACCAAGTAACCCTACTGTTTAATGGTTGTGATTCATTTGTGTTAAAGAGTACTTGTGCATATTTAGTGTGTATTATGGCTATTGTGTGCGCCAACTATTATTTAACTATTTAACTGGACATTTACATATATTATTAGGCACCACTCTACATATCAGTTGCTTGCATACACTTTCTACACACGATACCTTTTTTGCCCCCATCTTGTCTTTCTTTACACTAACTTGTACTGACTTTTAAATCTTAACTTCTGCGTTTCCAGCTAAACCTAAAACTGTCATTATCATGGTAATATGCTTCTGTTTCTCCTGGGATTCCAATGTGGTGGCATTCAACTCATTTGTAGGAATTGAGTTTAATCTTCTGACTATTAATTCAAGGTTAGCCATTAAAAAATCCTGTGCTTTTTCTTTCTCTTAAAAACAAGGCCAGCCACTGCGGTGGGGCATGTAATCAGCACGCTGATCCTCTGTAGTCAGGAAGAAGCAGCGGTAAGACAGGGCACATCCCCTACAGGGAAGGGGAGCATGTTGCTGCAGACTCTTCCTCAGATGAAGCACAGTGCAGCTAAACAATTCCAAGTCCCTTTTCTACTTATTCTTATTGGGGGATTTCAGCTTTATATTTGATAATTTATTCTCTAAGTAATCAAACCCCCTGCTCTGGTTTTGCCATTTTTGGAAAGGTCCTGCTACTCCTAGTACAGGCATATTTTGAAATGCTTCTTTCCTCTCTCATAAATAAAAAGAGTTCATGTCCTTGGCTAGCAAAACCACAGTAAGTTTATATGTAGTTTGTCTTCAGAGTACCTGGAAGAGTTTCTTAAGGGTGATACCTTAGATGCCCGAGGTGAACACAAACAAGAATGTCTGAAGAGGAACACATCAGCAATACAGGCATCAGATAAAGATCTGAATAAAAGGAGCTTGCGATGCATTACATGAAGCATGGCAAAAAGCGTATTCACACATGCATATGGCTCTCCTTACCTGTCTCGCTTCCAATTAAAGGCTGATTTGCAAAATGCATGACTAATTCCTTCAAGTTAGAAAATTCATTAAATCCAAATTTGAATGTAGTTCCTGTATGTTCCACGTGGAAGTGTTTCACAGAATCTTTTCCCCTACAATAGAAAAGGAAAAATCTGTCAAGACATAAATGCCAAAGAAATTTGGGTACCTACAACCCTTGAATAACAGTTTTCACTGCAGGAAATGTGGACTTGCAGGCCCTGTTTTATACAGTAGACTGCAGTACAACAGATACAAAGGAATCCACAGATTGCAGGTTGAAAATCATTGTCCGAGTGGTAATATCAGTGTTATTACCATCCCTCACAAATACTCAATGCATTTGAAAATCACATTTGTTTTTAAAAAATAAATAAATAATCACTGCTTTACAGATGAGAGACAGTGAAAAACCAAGTAAGTTCAATTAATTCATGTTGCAAATGGGCAACAAGACTTATAAGCATGGTATCCAGTCCTCTAACCAAGATAATACTCCTCCACGTACCAGGCTTTAGCTCTGATGGTGTATCCACACCCCTCGGTGTTCATCTTGTCAGGCGTCCTCCTGATCTCACTAAAAATGTTGTCTTCTTTCAAAATTAGACTCTCTCTTTACTTAAGCATGGATTTAATAATGTAACTTTGGACACCTAAGGCTTTCATATTTTTTTTCAAAAGGCTTTTCAAAGTCTGCTTTGTCTCTGTACTCATACGAGGGGTCTCTTTATCATGGGCACTGTCTAACATGAACTACAGTTCTTTTTCTGTTAGGGCAGTCGCATCATTTGTTTACAAAAGTTGATGATATTTAGAGAAGTGTGCAAGGCCTCACTTCTGGGAAGGGTGCTTATTTTGACTTCTGAAGTCAGTGAAGCACTTAGAGCACCTCCCTTGTGAGAAAGTTATTTCTGTTAATATTATTGCTAGCATCCAAAATGGTCCAGACAAAAATCAGGCTCAGGAAAAATATATGCACCAAATATACTGAAAAGATTGTGAAGAAAGGCATTTATAATGTATTCCTAGCAGGTGGTTAAACAAACATACATCTTTGAATTGTCCTTGAGACATAAATTATATTGTAGAATATGCATCTATCAGCTTCTCCTGTGCTTTGCACTATGAAAACACCTTTGCCTTCAGTCAGCTCAGACATAGGCCATCTGCACTTTGCTTCACACCCTATATATCAAATAACTGCTGTGACTGTTTGCAGTACTGACAAAATTTTCATCTAGTTTCACAAGAAATACAATGTTGCAATGAGAGCAACTTTATTTCCTAGTTCTTTTTTAAAGTTGGCTAATTTAGCTGGGGGAGGGGATTTCAGTCTGTGTGATCTGTCTCTCTAGCTTCTTATTACAGATATGTCAATAAAATCCCAAGCACTGTTTCCTATTAAAACAAACCCTAACAATGACTGAAGTGTCTAGGGAGGCAGAGGCAGAAAATAAAAACTACAGAAGGAGTTTAGGAGAAAGGGGCAGTGACAGCCAGAATTGCTAAAATGATCCTTTCTATAAAAACATATCGGAACAAAATCAAACCACTTATTCCAAAACAAAATTTCTATATTAGTCAAAAAATGCAAAGGAAAACTTAGAATTAAATGGGCAATATAAAATGAGTAAATGAAACATTTTGAAGTGAAAATCAGTATTTCAGGGGAGTTGTACCACCATAAAACTAATATAACGGAGTAAAAGATCAGGCTCTGGACTCTGGTTTGGRATACTCTGTGCATCTAATAATGCAATAAGTGATTCTTGATCCTACTTGGAGAGCTGATTAACATACTGGAATTGGCCTGAAGTAGACTCTTCTAGGTATTTTAAGCCTAGATTTAAAACAGTGAATTTATTTTGATCACTTATTTAACACTTTAACTTTTATTTTCTATTAAAAGAACAGTTTAATTTCATTTTTTGTAATAGGTTGTTTCCTGAGTGCTCTTGAAAAAAATAGCTTCTGGATCTTTTTTTGAAAGGTTGCCTGAAGTAAAATACTATAAACAATGTTTAGTTATACTTTACAGTCAAAAATAGCAACCATTAAGATACTGATTCATTTATTTTTTTTAAGGAGTGCTATTATTTATATATCCTACTGTCCTGTTTCACAACATTTACACATAATTTGGCCATTATTACTCTGAATATTCATTCTGTAAAAACACCTCCAGACCTCAGTCTGGGGACACACATCCCTGCACCCCCCAAGCTTGTTGTATAAATAGCTGTCTATAGTGGTAAAATTTCAGGGGGGTATGTATGGGAATACTTGCTTTTGGGCCTTCTATCAGAGGTCAGTGAAGCAAATTGTATTTGTCTTTCACACCTCTRTGGAACAGGGTATGCGCAAACTGCATTTTCCTCAGTTTCCAGATGACTACACTTCCAAATTATAATGGCTCCTGGTACTGAATACATGGAAAATCACTAATCTCAAGGGCATGTGCTGTGTTCTTGTCTATTAGGGTTGTGAATAACTAGTGAAATGTATCTATTAAAGTGACCTTAGCTTAAAAATTTACTGTGRTCCAGCTGAGCTGTGGTCACTAATCATCTGTAGGCTCAGTTTGCRATAGAAATGAGGTCAAATGCACTAGCTTAAATTTTAATAAAAGAGGCTTAATACATCTTATACATTTGCCAAAGGCTAAGAATGTACTCGGGGCTGGTTACCTCCATTCAGCTGATGTGCAGCAACTACCTTGTGCATCTGATACATTTGTATGTCTCCTCTACATCTTAGGAGGGTCCTTAAATGTGATTCAGTAGTGAGGTATAGGCTGAATTATGCATGCTTTGTATAGGCTGCATCCTCAACTGATGTAAACTGCTGTAATTCTGACTTCAAGGGCATGATATTTGTTACTCTGAGATATTGCTCAAATCAGTCATGCAGTACTGGCTAAAACACTCTTAGCCCAGAATGGGGGAGGCTCACTGCAAAATACTGCATCATCTCGCAGAGATGATTGTTCCCATACAGTGGAACAGGTACTGTGAGCTGTATAGGAACAGACTGTCCAGAAACTGGTGAAGTTATCACTTGTTAACTTCATATTTAGTACTATAATCTCCTCATAAAACCTTTCTACTCCCATCAGTCTGTTTCTTGAACTCCTGCAACTATCATAAAGATTTTTAGCACACAATGCAAGAATGAACCTGTACAATCAATCTATACAATGATGTTCTTCCCAGGAAGATGAATTCATACTTTGCAAAAAATAGAGCAATTTCCAATTCAAAGTCTTTTTTTCCTATCAAAATGTCATTCAGCAGGATTCCACCATTAGAAATACATATTTAAACAATTCTTGTTCACACCCTGGAAAGAAACTTGTAGGTCATCTCAATGCAGGAGAGTTGCAAACAAATATGGGAATAAGTGAAGACTTTAAAACTGTCAGCTGGGTAGTGTTAGATAAAATCAGTCACTTCTGCCCATAGCCTACCTTACAGAGAGCGAGTATAGGCCTTCCTTTTCATTGCTCTTCCTCAAGAGATAGCTTCCGTCCTGCCCATTGGAGAGAAGCAGCGCTTCTGCTGCATGCCGGGTAAGATTATCATGATACCACCTAGGAAGACACAAGGGTTAAATCATCACTCGCTCTTAGTGTCAGCGTTCGTTCTTGGCTGGCAGCTTCTGCCGAGTTATGAAGCGGAGCTGGGGAAAAAAGGAAGGCCTGCAGCTAACACTGTTATAATGGTGAGTTACCATTCTGGTCCTGTGCGCACACAGGTTGTGCAGAGCTGGTCCCCTTTCAGCAGCCTCCTTTTGACAAGGCCAGAAAATGGTTGGGGGGGGGGGGGATTGTTTGTTTGTCTGTTTTGAAGTTGGCGTTCCTTCAAAATTTGTAAACAGCTGACAGTTTGAGGTTTTTGTTTTTGTTTTTTAACAACCTTGCAAACTTAGCCTGCATGAACAATGAGACATTATCTAAATGTATGTTGATTTAGGTGAAAGCAATTTTGGGGGGGTATTCAGGTTCCTTTGTCTATTTGCTAAATCTGTACTTCCTGACATACCTACACACTTTAGTACACTTCCTCTTTTGGGGCAAATGGGCAACACTGTTAAGAAATCTCCTCCTAAATTCTACATTCCCTGCAACTCAGTTCATCTGTACTGTTAAGATCTATAAGAACCCAGATTTGCCTAAATTTAAAATCTTCATTTGAAGCCTAACCTTTCTGGAGGAAAGAACAGGGGAAGGGAACAAAGTTATCAGATAAAATTTAAAGATAAAACTTAAGAAATTCTGATATCATTGCTGCTCAGCCACACATGTTCTGAGCAACGCAGCAAAGCATCTGAACACTTGTTTCATTTAATGACATGAAAAATTAGACAAGGAATCCACATGGAATTCCACCAGAAAAATCCTGCAGATAAGATCATGAAACTGTGGTTATGGCCTAATTTCTGTCCGGAGTGATTTAGCATAGAAAAACTTGATTTTTTTGGTTTTGTTTTTAATAGAAAATCTCATTTTAAAATGTTTCTTAGACTGAACATATAAAACAGGGGCACAGATATAAAAGGCTGGAGTGTCATCCCATAACAGATGCAACTTCAGGTGCAAAGGTAAGAGGAAATACAGTATCTCTGAGCAGAGTTAGCCTTTTGTTAATAAACAATTATTGTGTCTTCGTTGCACCTTAACGTGCGGGGACACTGTGGGAAGAGCAGAGCTACCTCTGGTGCTGAACTGGGCACAGTTCTGCCAGCAGTGAGGCTCTTCCGTTTGTGTGTGTGTTGGTGGGGGTCTCCTCCATCCTTTAATTTGTGTGTGCGTGTAGCTTTGGGGTCAAATTCTATTACTATTTCAGCTACAGAAATACAGGTTGACAGAGAGCTGTATCACAGCCCTTCTTGGTGTTTGTATTATGGCAGCCTTCAAACTGAAATGACGTGTAATTGTATACGCCTCCTCCTTATCTGTTCATTGCAAGTTGCCACTAAATTTGGCATCTTCCCACTCCACTCCCCCAAAGTTTTAACTCTGGATTTAGACGGCTGCCTATTTGAAAGGCCAGCAGGTTGATAAATTGCTTTCTGAAAGACTTCTGAATGTTAACCCTACGGAAGACAAGATCCCCGTGAAACTTAATACCAGCAGGATATTGCTGCTTTGGCTCTAGAATGTGCTCTATGGGCTGTCTGCACTGTAAGGAGTAAAATAACAAATATTTAAAGATCAAAGGGTCATCCTCTGGAACACCTGTTAGCCAAAATCTGCTTTGGGATTAACTGCCCAAGTAAGTAATAGTCAAAGGTCAGGTCTGTCCTGATGCTAGGAGGCTGGTATCGGCATGCGCTCTTGGCTGGATCTAGATGTGGGAGGACAGCACTGTTTGAGGGGAATCTCATAATGCATTTTCTCCCACTTTTGTGCAAAAGAAACATGCATTGAGAAAAATCTGTAAATGGCCAATTTCATAAAGAAGGTGTATTCAATTTGAGGTTAAGTGCACTGTTACCTTATTTCCAAAAAGCTTTTTACTAAGGTATTTTAAAATAGAAGTTGCTCTATTTAAAAAATGTTCTTTTTAAGTGTGGTCTCTCTTCAAGCACAAAGTCACTGACCAATGAAATTTTACTACTATGCAGCACCAAAAAAAACACCTTACTTGGGGAAATAACACTGTCATAAAGTGCATATTGCAGTCTTTGGTGAAAAGGTTCCACCGTTCTTCTCTCATGAATATGCTGTCTCAGACAAAAATCCCTCAAAAGTTAAGGTCTTCTTGCTCACTTCAAAAAGTAGAAATGGACGTAATGCCATAATATGGCTTTTCATGCCAAAGCAACTGTTATATGTAGCTATTTTTTTCCACCTTTCTCCTGTCAGAGAGTGAAATAGCAGCATAACCTGACAGCTGTTACTGTTTGAACCATGCAAATAGTCACTGAGAACTTGTTCCAATAACATTGAACACAGGTACAACTTTAAAATCCTGGGGCAAATTCAGTATTTGCACACAGACCACCAGGAAGGTAAGTATGCAAATAGTCTGTTCTCCCCATAAAGCCTGCTTGATCACCCAAATGCAAGACTAAGAAGAAACTAAAAGGGAAGCCTTGGTACAATTTTCCTCAAATCACCAGAGTAGCTGTTTAAAAAGCCCAAATTCTCCTTGGTGCAAATCAACTATGAAATGTATTTAACTATAACAGTTCCGAACACACTTGGCACTGCTGCCTGTACTAACCTCCTATTTGTAAATGAGTGATCCTGACCATAGGACAGTCCACTGTAGAAGGATCTGAACTGCCCTGTTTCTTACTTTGCATCCAGTAGAAATGCTAAATATATGCTAGGAATATCTTTAAGATGTATGCAGCTTCTCAAATCTCTACCTCTTAAATTGCTGCTTTAATTGAAACTGTCTAATTTAAATTGATTATACTGCAGTCTGATGTTATGTACAACAGTGGTCCAATAACTGAACCAAGGTCAAAATTTCATGTCACTGTTTCTCATAGTCAAGTCCTCCGCCTTTGCACAGCCAGTCTAATAACTGATCTGGAGCCCCCAAGAGCCATTAAGTACCACTGCTGACTGAAATAAATGCCAACACAATTTCATGCATGCAGTGAAGTTCCCTAACAGCCATGTGGGGAGATACTACTGCATATATTTCAACTGAATTTAAATATTTGTGGGGAGGAGGGGAATCCTTCAACTTCTCATGTTTGGAAAAATCATTTAGCCAGCTCTTTGAATTTTGTGGGCAAAAAAGCAGGATTTAAAGAAAAGTCATATTAGTCCGATAAATTCTGTTCTACAGCATCTGATATCAACAGAACTCTTAAGACAGCACGCTGGAGCTCAGCTTGTATATGTGCTGGTATTATGTCAAGGTGGGAGACATGTTTCATTCAACAGGACCTTGTAAGGGGCAGCCACCTTTAGCTTAAGTTCTGCTCTTATTCTCTGTGATACCTACATACCTGGGGGAGGAAACTGTTGATGGAGAAGATAATATATCTCTATCTCCCTGCCTAAATAAAACAGAAAACTAATAAAATGTAATTAAAGGCTCTACAAATACCTGTCTTTCTGAAGCCTTTACTAAGACCATGAGCAAGCCATTCTAGTTATTTACTTTCCTGAGAGAAAACTGAATTCTGTCTTACCAGCCCTTCCAGTTTGAACCACATTGTATGTCTTGTGTATTGGACTATTTCTAAAAGCCCTTACAAAAATCATCTCTATTTGACTCAACCTATAGAGCTTGTATTCACTACAAAAATTCCCGAAATAGTCTCTGTGCTCTGCCACTTGTCAGACTGAAGGTCACCAGGAGTGCAGAACTTGCCTGCGGCTCCTGACAGAGAGCTCTGTGAAGAAGCACACAGAGAGGAARGATGGAGGAAAGCCTTTCCTTGCCTCAGAGCCTAGCTGAATCAATCATTTTGGCAGGTGCCCTTGGCCTTGGAAATGTTTGTGTTTCAAATACATAAATACTTCTGGGAGGTTTTTCTTTTCCAATAAATTTTCCTTCTCCTGTCAAAAACCCTGCTTGCTCTAGTTCTTTTATTCAAGCTTCTGTATTGTCAATTTGACCAGCCACTTCAGTAACAACATCATTTCATAATTGCTACCAGAATCATTTATCCATTCTTGTTACCTTAACTGTGTGTTAAATTACATTAAGTCTCTTTATCCCATATCCATAACTGCTTGTGCTGTCAGTGTGTGTTGTTGAGGGACTGTGCTATTCTTCCTGCTCTTGGGGGTCAGTCTCCTGGGCCCACGGCAGAATTTCTTACAATGGCACTAGCAAGATAAGCTTTCTTTCTCTTTGGAAAATAAAGTTTTCAGAAATTAGACAACTATTCAGATTGCATCAGTGACAGTGTAGCAAGGCTTTACTGAGGTTGCTGTTAAATAGAGGAGGAGGGAGGGGAAAAAAAAAAGACGATTCCCCAGAGAGGCAAAAGCCGTAGCACTCGGCCTTGTTCCGAGAAGCTGCTTGCCCAGTCACCAGCGTCATTTCCCCTGACAGGAGGCTGGTGGCTGCTGCAGCACAAACCCTGTCCGCATCAGCAGTCGGTACCGCCACAGCTGTGCCAAGTGGCACTGTTCCAAAATAGGGCTTGCTGATGTTGTAACTTATTTTATGACGATCTCCACGTAGTTAGTACAGTGACTACATCTCCCTACCCTGTGGTGGTGATGAGGAGTACGCTACAGCAATGTTTGGGGTGGGAAATTCCCTTTTCCAGTTAAAAAGAAAAGCCTCAAAATGTTCATTTGTTCTCTTCAACAACTCGATGTTTTAAAGAAAAATGTTAATGAAATTTCCCTTTGAGGGTGGAGAGGGAAAATCTATATCCCCCTGCAGATCAGGGAGCTCATTATGCATGGGATTTGTCATTTCTGATGACACTGCCAAAGAAACTGTACGGACATTTTTCAAGAAGCTTCTCTTCTGCCTGTGTAAATAGGGGCTGGTCAGTAAAACTGCAGCTGGCATCAGGTGGACTAACTTTCAAACTCTACTGGAATACAGAAGGAATAAAAACACCTAGCTGTGCTTAACCTAAGGAGTAATGTTACATGACTTTTGGATGATCATCTCGGCCCTTTCCATACGCAATCTGCTTAGTGCCCAAGAGAAACACTTGCTTGTCTTTCCCATAACAATAAAAGTCAGCCATGACCAGTATAGAGCACAGCAAGAAGTTTTAACTGCCATTTGTTTTTACTGTTTGGAGTGACRCTTAACTTTGAGGTATGTCTAGCTACCAGATAGCTGTTAGATAAAAGTAGCAAAGGTTGTGTCCTCATCAGAATATCTTCCCAGGTTATTACAGACGTCTTGACTTACTTTTGTAAAAAGTTAAGCAGTTTAAAGTTCCTTTTTAGAAACAGGAAGGAGATTCTTGATAGTCAGCTGGGTTATCTCCCTACTCCCTCCTCAGAAACAGCAAGTTGGTGCAATACTACTTGTACTCCTGGGCAGGTGACTGTCCCTGCTGATGGCACCTCTGCTGCCCAGGCTACAGGAGCCAAGCAGAAATGCAGCAGTTGAATTCATCCGTCTCACCCATTTCTGAAATGGAAGAGAGATCCACATTAGGGGGAAGTGGTCTAGATGTGCTCTCAGTAGGATTTCATTCCTAAATTATTTCAGAGCAGATATTTACTCTGGATTTTGCAGTAGTAAATATTGGTAGGCTTTGCCTCGCCCCCCCCCCTTTTTTTTTTTCATAAAATTATCCTGCACTACAACCAGTTGAATTTTTACACCTTGAAACTATTTACTAGCTTCAAGATTTATCCCCATTCTTAGATGAGAGGAGTTACTGCACTGCTTGAAGCAAGTGGGAAAGCATTCATTTATCTCTTTGGGCCAGATGCAATGCTTTTTATGTGCCTTTATTCCAAAAATGACTCTGCAAAACAGCCTCATCAGTTTCTGTATTCTCTGTATGCTGGACTTCAGCAACTTCCAGATCAGATGTGCATATTTAATTTTTTTTCCTATTGACAAATTCTAGAAACATCACCTATCATCCAAAAGTCAGAAGGGTTCTCTGTACTTCACATCAGTAAAACTGAAGATTTTGCAATGTTTCTAATGGCTTACAAGTTGACAGAGCGCTAGAAAATCAACAGAAAGGGTGAGAGACTTGGATGAAGGCTAAAAGGAGTTATAGGTGGCATGCAACCAAAAATGGTATTTGTTAGACATCCTTTCAATGTATAATGTTGAAACACTAAATCACACACCCATGTAAAGTATACTGTTGGAATACAAGGGTGCCATTTCACAGAAAAATTATTTTAAAAAATGGAAATGTAAGTGTCATCARTTATCCAACCTTAAAGTTTTCTCTCTTCTATCAGTAGGCTTTCACTAGTTCAGCTTCTGCTTCTCACTTCCATTTTCTCTTCCCCTTCTCTCAACTGACTCTGTTCTGGTTTTCACCCATTTCTCTTTCTTTTTTAAATCCACTACCCACTTGTTAACTGTCACAATTTTGTCCTTGAAATTTTGATTTTTCCCTATTAGAAGCATAGATGAAGACAACTTCTGACAATTTACCCTGTCTTAGTCACTTCAGTTCCTGAGCACATAACTACATTTTTATCATAGTATAATTTAGGCCTCATGGTCTAATTTCTTTTTTCTTACTAAAACTAAGTGTGAAGAATATTGTTCAGTCTTAAAATATTGTTACTGTATTGTCAAACCTGGAGCTGGAGAAATGAAAATCTGTGCTACCAGAGACAACAAAGAACACTGGCACTGCAGAGGGAAGAAAATTTCAAAAACTTGTTTCCTCTTCCCCAGTTCTTTTCACCACTGAAAGACAAAACAAAGCAGTATCACCAAAGCCATGTTATGTTGGAGTCAAAGCTGTGTTACCAGACTAGCCTGTAATGGCTTGGATGACTGGCTATTCCACATTCTCATCTCTTGTGCAAATATGTGAGTTACAAAACGGAATTCCCCAAACTCACACTACACGTGATAAGCTACAGGAGTTCACGCCGCAGCGCAAAGGCTGATGTTTTAATAAAAGCAGCAATGAACCCTACTGGGAAAAGGACTGATTCCAGCAATAGCTGAATAGGCCTATTAAGAAGACTCAATAAGTTGTCTTTCTTTTCTTTTCAACAAAGATGTCTCTTATTGTGTGTTTCTTTTAACAAATTTCAAAGTTCCCTATTTAAATATTTCCTGTAATTTTAGGGAAGAAGTTAAGAATTCTAGCATCTCTTTAATTATATATGATATTCTGATTTTGGTCTTTCTCTTCTGAATGCTCACTTCGAACTCTTCATTATCTGACCACCAAAACTCTCAAATAATTTAGAGCGCTCCAAATACGTACAAGCCACTRTTTTCCCTCAGCATGAAGGACTGAAAGAAACAGCATAAGCCAGGAAGCTGTTAAAGAGGGGAAAGTGATGGGTTTGGCTTTCTTTTGGTGTGATGTATGAGGCCAAAACGTGTATCTTTATAAATACTGAGGCTTTGGAGGAAAACAACACAATCTGATAAACAGTTGTAGATGTTTCTAAATCTTTCAGTGGCTGTGATTGTCCTTGATCATTATTTGGATGGTTAAATCCTTATTTCTTGTTCACTTTTAGTGATGGATGGGATACCTGTAGAGCAGGAATAAGACAAAAGATTTTTTTTGCACACTTTTTTTTTTTTTTTACTGTTTTGACACAGCAGCAAAAGAGCATTCTTGATGTTTTCACTCTTGAAAACTTCTTTTTTTTTTTTCCTGCATTATTCTTAACAACTTCAATATTTCTCATGCAATTACTGGAGCACTAAACTGGAACAAACCAGTGAAAACCAGGCCCTCCAACCTAGCAAGGAGTCAGGTAGGTTTTACACTGCAAATTCTTCTACATTGCTGTCAACTTTCAGTTCGGGTGTCCAGCTGACTTGGCAAAATATGAGGATATTGTGGTACTCAATCTCCTTTCTCTCAGAAGTAAAGAAAAAGTGCTTCCCATTTAAGACTTCTTCAAACCTTCTCCAATTTCTTTGATTTTTTTTGAACAGTAAAGCAGGTCTAAAAATAACCTGCTTCAGTTCTCTACAAAAGGYATGAGAATTTCAAAGTTGCTCCTCATTCGAATGAATTTTGTCTCTGTGGGTCTTTATTATTGCAATGATGTACATGAATTTTAAAAAAAACAAAGAAACACTTCTTATATTAATATAAGACAGAGGTCCTACTCAGATTCAGGTCTCAGTTGTGGTAGATACTATGCTGGCATAAGGGGAACTTATCACTGTCACAGAGCTGGAGACAGTTTAAGGATTAAAAAAAAGCCTTGTGGTGGCTGAGAATTTAAAGTTATGCTCTGTATTTGTTGAGAGTGACAGGCTCACTTTTCACAGTTGATATACATACCTACATTAAGAGATTCACTACCTGCACAGTTAATATACRATGTGGAGAAAGACAGAGCCAACCTGTATGTTCAGAGCCTGAGAGTCCCCTCTTTCCTCTTCAGAAAATTCAAGAAAAGTGGACCTAATACTAGCTGAAAGAAGGGCTTCACTCAACAACTTGAAAGGAGTCTGCTCGGCATGTTTATTCATGTTTACTTCATTTAACTCAACAGATTGCCCTGAAATAGATGCCTGATGTTTTGCTGTAGTGTGAAAAGTTTCAACTTTCCATTGAAGGAGAAGCATTTTAAAGTTGTAGCTTCTTTTACATCTTTGTAGCCTTCTCATTCACGGTTTTGTCAGGCTGCAGCGCTACAAGGTGAGGATGAATTCCTCGCCAACCTATGAAGCCCTCTGTGAGCACAGATCCCTGGCATAGACCTATTCAGCCCATACAGCCTAAACGAATTGCAATCTTGCAATATGCAAGTCTTGCAGTTTGCAATTATGCTTCCCTCAACAGCTGCAACACAACCTGTTTCTGTGCAGCAAAGATGCTTTTTTTTTTTGTATGAGAGTCATCTTACAGAAGTAAAAGGAAAAATAAGTAATGGCCATTCTGGGTTCCATTACAAGGTGATTTGTTTCACTTCATATTTGTTAGACACATCAGCAGCAGGCACTTCATAAACGAGTGCTCTCAAATAGGGGAAGATATCAGCTGGTAGGAGATAATTGCAGGTGCGTCTCTCTTCTACTCCAATTTCTTCGCTAAGTAAATTATTTGCCAAAATTGATGATCATTGAGTCCTCATCCGTAATCTTCTATTGCATCTGTTTTCATCCTTGCTTCCTCTGAATTCAGAGATGACACCAGAGCCTTTTTGCATCTTGCTGGTCTTTTTTCTGCTTTGTCTGCTCCTTTACTCTGCTGTCTGGCATCCTTTCCTCCCGGTCGCTATCCGCGTTGCTCTTCCTGCCGCTGTCTCCCCTTATCAGTGGCAATGCTCCCCGCTAAAATGCAAGCCTTCCCACCACAGAAAGCAAAACTAGGGAGCCAACAAAGTGAACGAGTTGTGTTTAAAAACGGCCAACGGCAAGGGAGGAGGAAGAAGAAGGAGGTCTGTTGCAACTTCTGCCCTTCCTTTTGCTGCTTGGGTTTCATTTTCGAGCAAGGATGGCATCTTCAGAAGGGGTAAATAGCCCTGGGCTCGTCTGCTCCATCTCCAAGTTGGCGGCGGCCCGGAGCAGCTGCGACGCCTCCGCGCRCGGCACAAGGGCCCAGCCGTGTTGGGCCGGCAGCGCTGGCGTGGCGGGGGCGAAGGTCCGTGCGGGGACAACACGGTACGAGCAGGGCTCTTCCCACTGTTTAAATGCATTTAAGGAGCACGGGGCCCCCTCTGGGCATCGAGCAAGCTGCTGGCCGCCCCAGGAAGGGCCTAACCTCTGCTCTCCGCTGTATTTAAAACGCCTGCTGGTGCGCCAGTTTTTCTAGTGATTATTTAGTTCTCATCTAATAATTATTTCTCAGATAATTAGCTGTTGCTCACGTGTTGCCCGCTGCATGCCACTGTCCTCTGTACACCCGTAAACCCATCAAACTGACGACGCAAACGAGGCTCCAGGCTCCAGCTTCGAGGCGGCCCTGAGCGGGCTGAACCTTTCGGCGGGATGTTCAGAATAAACCGCGCTTTATTCTATTTCACTCCTTTCTTTACTAACGATCAGGAGCAAGAGGCAGCAGCTTTTTTTCCCCCCTTACTACCTCCTGCCGCGCTGCCCCCAGCCCTAGAGTGCCGCCGCGGGAGGGGGCGCCATTTCGCGAGGGGGGTGGGGGCTACCGCGGGGGGCGCCATTTCGCGAGGGGGAGCCGCGCGCCCCTCACCTCAGGTGCCGCCCCGGGGGGCGCCATTTCGCGAGGGGCAGCCCTGCGCCCTCAAGTACTGCCCCGGGGGACGGGCGCCACTTCGTGCGGGGGAGCCCCGCGCCCCTCAGGTGCCGCCCCGGCGGGCGAGGGGCGCCATTTCGCGGGGGGAGCCCCGCGGCCCCGGGGTGGCGGCGGTGGTGGTGGTGGGGAGCCGCCCTGGCCGCCGCTTACCCGAGCGCCTGGAGCTCCTCGGCGAGCTGCTGCTGCCCGGCGGGACGCG
>NW_020450738.1:570783-611436 GCF_003343035.1 Apteryx rowi | reverse complement strand
GGCAGGTCCGCGCCGCCGCCTGCCCGGCGCCCCGGGCCCGGGGCTTCGCCTTTCTCCTCAGGCCTTTGCGGCCGCGCAGCCCTGAGCGGGGCTACGGTGCCTGCGCGGCCCGAAGGTGAGACATCGGAGGTTTTTTATTTTTTTTTCTAAGTGGTTTTAGGATGTAGTGAGCACAGCTCCTCTGTACGTGCCTACGCGCTCTATATTCCTCGCAGAGATGTGGGAATCGCCAGCCTCCCTCAGGCGCAACATCCCCCCACAAGCCTGACTGCAGCCAGGAGGGTGGAGGAGGCTCTCTGCAGCTCCGGGAAGGAGCCCGTGGTCTGGCCCCCGCACCCTGCACCCGACCTTGCCCTCCACTGCACTGGGAGGAGGAGGACGGACCCCCCAAGGCCTCCTGGGGATGCACCACAGCCTGTCCCCTTCCCACGGGGAGGCCTTGCGAGGTGGAGGGCTGTCGCGTCAGGGCTAGCCCTAGAGCTACGTGTGCAAGCAAAAACGTTTTGACGTTTGCGTTGTGTTTCCCCGGGAAATTTTTTGTTTAGAAGTGGACCAGGACAGCTATTTACTATTCTTGTAAGCGGTAACATGAATAACACTGGCAGTTCCTATGCATCAGTCAGAAAAGCAGTGGGATGAAGATGCCATTCCACTAAGAAGACTGGAAGAGACTCATTTATGTTTTTTGTGCGTCTCTGCTAGTGTAGGAAGGACAGCAGCATGGCTGTCCTGTAAGCATGTGTAAATACTACACAGTTATTGCTAATTTCATGAAAATGAGGAAGTGCTTGTCTACGCGGATACACTTTTAAAATGCTAATGTAAACGGAAATAGAAAATTCTAAAGTATATCTCAAGCTATGACATATGCATCTAGGAGTATGTTTCAGATTACCTTAAACTGTACATCACAAAAATACATACTTTTGAAGTATTTCACATATGTTCATTTTTCTCTTTTAATGAATTTCCCTTTAACTCTTACACATCTGCCTAACAGTACACAAGGAGGAAATCTGTAGAGTTTGTTATTAGCCTTTAAATAAGGTTAAATTGCCATTTATGTAAGCGTAGATAATTATTGTATCCATCCAAATTTGAGAGTAGGATTTGGACTTTTTTGTGACTTGCAAGATTTGAATGCAGCCTTCTAGAATGTCAGTACTGTCATTGCAGATTTTGCAGCTTCAGCATCCTGATGATGGCTTGCCTCAGAAATGCAGYTGCTGTCTGAATGAGGAGTACATAGAGATGTATGTAGCCTGCATTATCATTTAATACAGCCCAGTAGCCTGGATCCAGCTAGCTCTGGTGCTACAAAATCAAGACAGGTAATTCAACTCCTGCACATTGCTACAGGTGGTAGCAACAGCTGTCAAACTATTCGGATCAGACTTAACTTTTTTTCACATGAGACCTTTGCTTTCTGCTGTTCCTTGAAGAACTGTTCCACTGGCAAATTACAAGCTCAGTTTTTCCTAATGCAGATGGGAGCTGACTGAGAAATAGCATAGGTAATAGCCAAAATACATATCTTCTGCTTGCTCTTTATAAATGTGTTCTTAGGTTACTACAGTAATGGAACAGTGTCTTTCCTAAATACTTTAGCTCTCTCAGCTTCCTGAAGACTGTCCTTAACTCTTTTATACTCAAAATTGCAAGTTTGATGACTGATTTCTGTTGTGTTTGTCCTCCCTCTCCATGTGGATTTCAAGGAGATTGTACTGATTGTCTCTTGGAAACAATAATAATAAATCAATGTGAAAGAATGTCAGAAAGATAATATGAATCAGGACATAAAGTTCTGTTAGATACAGACTGAACTCTGTGGATGAGAGAGTTTTTAGCATCAGCTGGTTCCTGCCCTTCCAAATGCATAAATGACTCCCTGCATACTAGAGTTTGTTTGTATTCCAGAATATTTCATGTGCAATAATTATTATAGCTCTGGCAAATTCTTGTTTTATTAAGCTTCTTTAATGATTAGATAGGGCTTCAGTGAATTAAAGAAAAAAAAAAGTAGAATGGTATTTTCATGTCACATACATTGTTTGAAGTTTTCACCGAATATCCAGTATTGAAAATAAGTTATTTTCAGAAGAACTTACATATAAAGAGTCCAGAACAGATATTTATTTTCTCATAAGCAGTAATATGAACGTGACACTCAGTATGGAACAAAGGTTTATTTGGAACAGGCTCATCAGATGCTGCTCCTGATGGTCTAGGTTAATCAATTACAGAAGAGCTTTTCTAGCATTTTGGACTGATAAAGCTTCACAAACTTTCCATATGTCAGATTAGACTATCCTGCTGTTTGAGCCTCTAATTATTATTTTCTGTGGCTGCAAGATGCTCTCTCCTCTGCTTGACTATTCATCTCAATAGCAAAATACACAGCTGCAGATACAGATTTCACAAATGAGCTGGTTTGGTTCTCTTATTGTATGCTGAGGGAGGTTTTTCCTTGTTAGCTCTTCCTCCGTTTGCCCCTTCCTCTGTCACTTACAGAAAGTTTGTGATCTGATGCTGTCTTTGGTAGCCTGATACTGAAATCCATGACCATCGGTTAAGTAATGATAGATGCTTTTACGCTCTCCATGGTTTCTTTGTATGTGGTGGATAGATTTATTTATTCTTGTTCTTCTGTTCTGAAAGCTGCTTTGTTTGTAGCAAAGTTTTCATTCAATCTCTTTCAGGTTATCATCTTGTTTGCCTATCTTACTGAGAGAGAAAAAAGCAGTTATCAAAGTTTCTTGGTTGYGGAGAAAAAAGCTGAGGAAGAGACTGAGTAAATTCCAAACAATAAATAGCCACAACTAAATTTTAGGAAATTCTAGTTATATCACAGATTGGCTTAAATGTTGAGTGTTGCAGGCTTGAAGGTAGTTTCCAGTCCTATATGCCATCAGGTTTTGTGCACCAATATGTTGTGGTGGGAGAAGGTTCCCATCTCAGAGCAGATGCTTCCTCTTGCTCTGCACCTGAGTGCAAAGCTTCCTCTTCATTCACAGAAGAAAAAAAAAAACAAAACTGCTGTTCTTTTGTGCAACAGAGATCAGCCTTCCCTTAAATCAAGTCCACCTAATTTTTTTTATAACAAACTTTTAGCCACGGAACAGATGGCTAAGTTACATTTCCCAAAAGTCGGCAGGCTTTAGTGTCAGTTCCCTTTCCCAAATACAAGAACCCGTCGTAGGACTTGATTTTGTATCGGTTTCGAGCGCTGTGCAGATGAGACCTGTAGGTAGCAGCAGTGTTCCAGCGCTTGCTGCTCGGCCCAGAGCACTGCTGAACGCAAAGCGCCTCCAAAAGAAACGAGAGAATAAGTAAGGCACCTTTTTGCAAATCAATGTATAGTTTTTCTTCTCATCTTCTCACACCTTTCAGTGATTGTGAACCAAAGAGTGTAATTTTACTCAAAAACAGTGACTTACAGTCTTGCTTAAATGACTGCCCCATCCCAGGAAAAAAAAAAAGTTGTTTGTTTAACTTTCAGGGCATAATTAAAAAAAAGGAAAACTATGGCCAGCAAAACGGGGAGGGGGAAAGTCAGTAATGATTGATATGTAAGTATACCTTGTCTTCTGTATCACTCAAGGCTATTACAGGACACCATAATTGCAGACAGACTTTAAACCCCAATAAATGCTTTTACGTAGCAGCCCCCAGGCCTCACAGACTAGCCAGTGCTTTCTGTTAGGACAAGGCACTTTGGGAAGATGTGCCTGTGTTCAGGCAGAAATTGTGGATTTATTAAATGAGATTGTATCGCCTGTGTCCTGCATTCAGATCATAGGATTATAATGGTTCTTCCAGGTTTTTAAGTTTTTACAAAGCAACTACTTAAAGCTATTTGAAATAATTTTAATTTATTCAGAATTTAGGCCGGTAAATCACTATCATCAATAGGGATGGTTGTAATTCTAGATATTTCAAAATACATGAATGTAATAAAGGAGAATTTAGCTTAAATAGCTGAGCATCTAATAAAGTTGGTGAAGAGACATACTTGCTGCAAAGTGTAAWTAAATAACCCCCAATGCTATTAAAACTTTTGATAAGAATTTGACAGAAAAGAATTGAAATCTTTATTTCCTTTTACTGTTTCACTTCAGTTTCAAATAAGCTGAATAGATAGCTGTAAACTACCTCTCAAAAAACCCCTAAAGGGAACGATTTCATCCAAATGAAACTGAAATAAATAGAAATATCACAAAACTGTTGTTAACATTATTAGGATGGGGGCTAGGTGAGGATAGCTCCTTGCAGATTTGAAGCCACAGGATAGGGCTTGCATCTCAGTCCAGGTCTGTGCCACAGTGACCTCATGTGGAGCGAGTTGCTGCTCAAAGTCCCCAAAACCTGATGAGCAAGAGAGCTTCCGTGTCCCTTGGTCTCATTTCCTTCCTGGGTGGAAGCTCTCATCACCGCACCGCTGAGCAGAGGGCGCGAGGCGGCTGCCGTCGTGCCGTGCAGTCAACGGGAGAGGTCAGTCTCTTCCACAGCAGACTGGTTACCCATAGAGCACAAGTTTCCTATAGGACACAGAGCTGCGAAAGAAATTATTCCTTTTAAGGTAATTGCATCTAACAGTTTTCCAGGAGTCCTAGATATTTAATCCCTATTATCCTCAGGTGTAGTCCCAGGGGATACCATGAAATCCATTAACAGAACTATAGAAATATTTTCACTTTGTTCACACATGGGGCTCACACAGGGTATGAGCACTAGTTTAATCTTCTACAATTAACTTGATTCTTCCCTTCTGAATGTATCACAGATTGCCTTGGAGTGTTTATGAAAAGCAAATTATACTGTTTTATTTTGTTGTTGTTGTTGTTGTTAGAAAACCCTTGATGCAGTAGATATCAACACAGTGATAGAATTTCTTCATCGATTTTGAGATGCCCAAGGATGTATTTATTTAATGCATTCCCAATTTCAGTGGTCAACACAAGAAGAGATTCTGACTAACCCTATGTTGCCTGCAATATATTCAGACAGGAAATGCAGAATAGAGGTGAGAAAAGGGATGAGAAATTACCAAGGTTCTTAGTGAAAATGGGCTTGAAGAGAAATTTGGCAAAAGAAAGGGTTTTTTCTCCCTCATTTCCTCCTACAATTTGCACTGGCCAGTGCCTCTGCAGCCCAAGCTCATCGTAGTCATGTCACTGTAAGGCTTATTCCCTAGACTCCAGACTTAAACTAGGACTACATTCCCACCTATGTGCAGCAAGTTATATAATAGCCAAGTCCTCCCAAATCTTTATATGCTTTCCTCCAAAGTAGGATGGCCACAGCCATGTTGCACAAAAATCGCTACATATGGGATCCAAGAGATACTTATTTAATAATTCAGCCTTCTGAGTCTCTTAACTCTGCCCTTAGAAAAAAACCTTGCATTCTCCAGACTCTTAAAGATGTGACTTCTGGGACCAAATATAGTTAGCATGCCTAACCACATAAAACTTACTCCTCTTGTTTGTTCAGTTCCAGAAAGTCCAATTTCCCTTTAGAAGAAAGAAAAGCAGGATTTTTTCAGGTCTGTGAACTTTAACAGGGACATGGAAATCAGATCAGAAAGTTGCCCTTGATTCTTGCTAATTTTTTTTCTAATCTTTGCTCACTGTGTACACTTCCAAGAGCTGGATCATGTATATTTTGAGATGGTAATGAGAGATTAAATGCCTCTGGTTAGAACAGCTGTGTTATGGCACGTGGTTTGGTTTCCACGGATTTAATAATGTAGATAATGACATGAAGATTACATGTTCCCAGTTTCAGTTTTACAAGGAAAACTTTCTAGGAACTTTCTCAGTCCACTATTTAATACACACCTGTATTTGAAGCATTTAGTGCATTTTTTCAGGTCTCCTCAGAAATGGCCAAAGTCTCTTTTAAAAAAGTGTCCACGTTAGAGCAACGTTCTTCTCTCTAAATAGATGGTATGCACTACAAATGCTTTTTCTATCCAACCCAGCAGCAAAATAATCTCAAGAAACAAACCTGAATATCTAGGAATTATGTCTAAATGAGAAAATCACCTTGTTAGTTTGGGTGGCTAGTAGTTGCGGCATGCATGGGCTTGTCGATGAGAGAGGTCTCTGTTGCCAAAGACCAGCGTGAGGGAAGTGGCTGGAGTCAGGCAGCTCTTTTTGTGGGCCACGTGGTGGCCAAGTGACCTGCCGGCAATCTGGGCCAAGGTCTGTGTCATGCCCAGCTGGCAATCTGTGCACTATGACTACCTAGTAATTAAAGATCCAGAGAGGAGGAGGCTCTGGACTCCGTGTAATCTGGGTCTGTGCTGTAGTGATTTGGGGTAGGGGGTAGTGTTAGGATTAGAGAACTGAACATCTTCAGACCTGGAATCCCACCAGGGAGTCCTGCTCTACTCACACTTGCTTGTTAAGCCTACCCATAACTCAGTCCTGCAGCAGAGCCCAGGGTCCCAGGTCCACCTCTGTAGTGAGTTACAGCCCCCATCTGACCACAGGCTTAGGTTCAGAGCACATGTGGGACTAAATGCCTATTTGACATTTTTAGAACTAGCAATTATTGATGTCTTCGTTCACGTCCCAGAGATATTGCTATTGCAGTATCAACTCCACTAACTACACCCAACTGTCTTGGTGTAAGTACAGGAGCTTCCACGTTACAGGTGCTGTAAGGTTTTGTGGTGGTCTTCAGGTCTACCAATCCRCTGGAAAGAAACTCTGAAACAAGGGGCACATCCAGTGCATAGCTAAGCAAATGCCAGTGTTCTGCAATATCTGTTGACTCTGGAGCAGATACATAATGTGTCTTATTCCCAAAGTCTCCAAACATCATCTCCAGTGTTGTCAGCCACTAAACAAACGGATTAGATCCTGTATACGTTGAATTCAAAGCACTCAAAATTGAGCTCATGAGAAGGCATACAAAGTGGGGTGTTAATTTCAAGCACTTTATTGGAGAGAAAAATACTGCAGGAGAAAGACAAGATTGATAGGGATACAACATACACTTTTAGGTTTAGATAAAAGTGTCTTAAAATACAGAATGAAACTGTTTAAACTAGAGAGTAAGTTATAGGAAGAAAGCTGAAATAGTTTTAGGTGCCTGTTTATGAAATTCAATGTCTTGTGTGATCTTATTCTGCAGCTCATTTACATAATTTTTTCTTCTCTTTTTCTTGTTTTCAGTTCTTTTTGAAATTTGCCATTTTTTAGCTTTTCAAGCTTCAAAGTTTAGGTTCAAATAAGATGCAAAATGTATGCATATACTATCAAACTTCATAGCCCCATTCCTCTATGTGACTGTACATGGATGCAGGGACAAACTGCATGAGTAACACTGAAAGCTAAGTAGTGGAGAAAGTTATTTTAGCCAAATAGAATTATGTTATGTCAGTAGCTCCAAAAACATTTGAATGTTGCATAATTTTGCAGCCTATGGTGCTTTTCTTGCATATTGCATGTTCTTGCAGGATATTGAGAATCTGGGTCAAAAAGGGGATGTAAGTTACTTTCTGAGGGCAATATTTGTAATTGTAAAGCTTTTTCCTTGCTGGGGAAACATGGGTTAATATGCTGCTCACATCTGTGTAATAGAAACCCAGAAGTCATCTTGCTGGAATTATGGATGCCAGGCATTTTCCAGAGCCTTGTCAAAAGCTCAGTTCATTGCCAGTTGCTAATTTAAAGCTACATATGCCCCATGACAGGACAATTTTTTCTAAAAAGAATAAGAGCCTAATCTTAGAAAGGGTACAGATGCTTCATTATTAAGATTTCATGGACCTTAATCAGTTGAACTATTGTTCAATGCACTGCAAATTCTCAATATTGATTGCTTCTTCTCTTACCAGCAAATGACATGAATGATCATTTACAAGCCAGTGGCGGTTTCATCTTCCATTTTGTGTTGAGACATTTCAGCTACTCTAAAAACCAATACTTTGTCACATTAACACCCAAGACTCGTCACCTGTCGGGGTCCAGGTTATAAATAGAGATCCTCTCTAGGAACACAGTCTTACCTGAGACGTTCCTCTGCAAGTATTGTGCGGCATGATGATTGCACGGCTGTTGCTTGGCAGTCGCTGTTGATTCCTCCTGTGAAGGGAGGAGGCGGGAAGTACACCTACCTTTGTTATATACAGCCTTCCCTGCCAGTATAAAGCTCCTGCTAAAAGAAACAAAAAATGCGAGGGCACTGTTGATTTTGCTGAGTGGGCAGATGTGTTTAGAGGAGGATTTCTTTGGAGGATTGTGTGAATGGAGGGCAGGGTGGGAGAGGCGTCATCCATGTTCTCATCCAGGTCCTTTTAAACGCACCAGGTTTGCTCTGCTAATAGTATTGCTTTTCTGCATTTAAACTGCAGATACACCATTTTTTTGCAACACAAATACAGTCGGTCAAGTTAGCACAGTGGTATTAAAAAATATTATGTGACCATGCAGCTTCCCCATAGCTATTTATTGTAACATGGACTACAACAGCTGCACTTGGATTCCACGTGACATACATGTTTGGCCTGTGCCAACATATCAGTCAGCCCGTCAAGTCCTTTATTTATATTGCGACTTTCATAGCAGCAATCTCACCCTGCTTCAAATGTTATAATTAGACCTTGAAAACCAGTTCAGATAAACATAACTCAAATGTTAAAAATCTCAAACTGATTGACATATGCAAGTAAGGTAGCAAGGGTCCGGGGAGTTTGGTTTTGATGTGTCCTTGCCAACATGACTTCAGCACAGTGGACTAGCTCTGTTTCGAAGTGGAGAAAATGCAACTTTAATGCAATGGTTTCACTTTGCAGCAAAAAAATGATTCTCTCTTGGCTAAACTGAAGACAATTGGCTGTGCAAGGACTGCCCAGTATTGCTTGGTATATTTGCGGTGGTGGTGATTGTGTGCTTTGGTTACATGAGCTTGCAGCAGGTTGGGGTTTACTTGTGTTTATCTGTTGCAAAGTTTGTATAGCTCAAACCTTGTCAGCACTGTGGATTTGCTCCAAGTATAGCCACTCATCTAATTTCATTGGAGATAGGCAAAACTGATTGAAAGGCAGTTGTACCCAGCAATGCAGATGACTGAAATATAAATCATAATTGAATGGAGAATTTGCCTATGACCCAAGAATAAAGCAGTGAGGATTTTGGTCTGTTTGAAGAGGAAGAATTAAGGAAGTTGAGATTTGAGACAGAGAACTGATGCAATGAAGAAAATTGAGGAAACTCTTAGAAGCATGGGGGCCATATTATGGCCTAAGTTGATTTCAGGAAATTAAGAATCTCCTCTTCAGACTCAGAGATTAATTTTGCATATATATATTCAGTAGGAGACGTTTCTTTCTTCCCACATCTTTGATACATTTTAAGACAGAATACCTAGAATTGGAATTTGGGAGCTCTTGTTGGTTACCTTTATTTCTTGGCACTTCTCCATTTTTTAAATTTTATGTGGGATACTTGCAGAGGAAATTGGGGGGGGGGGAATGCTCCCAGAAAACCCTAAATTTGAGACAAGAAGTTCACAAGATGCTAGTTCTCAACATCATTGTTTTTATGAATTTTAAAATTTAATGAACTGCTTGCTTGGCTTTAAAAGCACTTGACAGTCCAACATCATGTTTGCGAAAAGGTGGAATATGAACCCAAAACCTTGGATGGTAATCTATTAAGAGGTCCGTTCATATGAAAAGGGGAAAAGAGCATTTCTGTCCTGAAAATTATAGTTATGTAAACTACATTTTTGTCCATAACAACCCAGATCTTTGCAGCCATGCAAAACCAGATTGTCACTTCAGCCAGTGCTGGCCAAAGTAAATGTGGCAAAGCAAGTGTTTTATGAACTGTTGTAAAAAKTATATACTGTGCATGTATAAGCTACTACAAATAGTGTCATAACTTCACATACTAAACATATTATTTCCCTACAGTATTTCTGTAGGGACCATAGGATCCTGCTAGTAGTAAGTGTTCTTACATTTCTGAGAGCCAAATATGTCACACTCTAATATAAGCAACAAACATACACAGAAGCAAAATAGCTCTAGAGCTGCAGTGGCCCTTAGTACTTCAGCTGCTGCTGCTTGCTCTGTTTTACTCGACAGACCAATAAGCTTTCCATCTAAAGGTTTCATATGCTGTACCAGTGTCAGAGAGCTATCAGTTTTCATGCTGGTGGCCTGGTTCAAAATTATGCTCCTTTTGGAGATGAGTAAACAGAAGCCCGGATGAAGTGAGTGGTTTGGTGAGGTCAAGCAGCCTGTACCACAGCTGGGAACAGAACCCAGCTGTTTCTACGAGCTAATCCCTTTCGGCGTTCACAAGGCACTTGTCAGCTCTTCCTACCTGCCACAACACTAATGGAAGCCTGCAAAGCACCAGCTCCAGCGAAGGAAGTGGTACAGTAATAAAAAGTATTCATGAGATTTAACCTATTTTTAAACTGCTAAAATCAAGTTCCTTTGTTTAGGAAATACCACTGTTTAAGAAATAGTACTGAAATTCACAGTAGTTTTACTGTAGGTTTAATAGCAGTCTGAGGTTGGCTTGAATAAACTGAGGCTCTGTAAATGAAAAGGCCCCTGAAAAAAACGCTCCGAGTAAAAAATGTGTAGAGATCTTAGAACAGAGCAAAATGTTTATTTGCCTTAGATGGTGATAATTATTTTGACTTCTGTATAGGTTGCCAGTCATGTCAGAGTGTTCCTGGCAAAGCTGCAGACAAAGAATTTATAGCAATCCAGTCTGGATATGGCCCTTTAGAAGCTGGACAGCATTTAATCTGTGGCTTATTTTGCAGGTGATAAAAAAAAAAAAACATTTTAACAACAGATACGTGTTCATAATCACGTTCGTCAAAGGAGAGTTGCAAATCCAACATACCTTGGAGATGTCTCACTAGCATACAAATAGGGATTGCACTTTCAGCATCTCCAGAAAGAAGCCTGGGGAGTCAGATAGGGGTGGGCAGTTTAGTTAATGCCAAGAAGGAAAATGTCACTTTGGTTCTTTGTCTGCTATCATGGTTACAAGAAGGCAGTGGCAGCCCCTGTTAGCGCTTTGAAAAACAGCTATCGGTTTTTACTTGTTTGGCATTCAAGGTGCAAACTGCTCTTTGGAGTTAGGAGCAATGTATTTTGCTTGTGTTTTTGTGTTGCTTTGCACCATGGGGAGCAAGACTTGACTGGCTGCCCTGTGCTCCCAGCATGCAGTTAAGTACTGTACTGTAAGGTTCACTTCAGAGCTGACTTACAGGGAGTATTAGCTATCCTTGCAAGTTAAACTGCCTGACACCAGAAAACACCTTTTATTTCTGTTCTGCTCTTAATTTCTAGTGTTCTTTAACATTAGAAATATATAGAAATGAAATACGTTAAAGAATAGTTGTCCAAGGGCAAGTATGTAGGCCACAAGCGAGTGACAGTAGCAGAGAAAGAAAGAGGAAATCTTATCAAAGAGGAACTTGCACGTTCTTGTTGCAGTGAGTACTGTCAGATCTTTCAAGCTGATACAGAGCAGCTCCTTAGCGACAGGAACGTACCCAAAGAAAACTGCAAGGAAAATATAAGCTGCAGAAGGTCCCTCTTGATCAAAACGAAGGCTCCAGGGAATCCATGTGTTTCCAGGCTGCTAAACAGATCTTGCTTAATGCAGTTTTTAGGGGCAGGGAGAAGAAGTACTGTCCACAGCAGTCTCTGTGAAAATTGCCTTTGAAGCCTACTGCAAAACAGCAGAAGATGACTGAGATATTTTGGAAAGATGTCCTGTACTTGCAGAACATCAGTGAGCATGCACTGAAATCAAACAGAGGTAAAGCAAACTGGTACCTTATTCACTTAGGGGAAAAAAAGGCTGAGAAGGTATCTGTCGGAGAGCCCTTCCCAGAAGCTACCGTATTTATACACTGAGAAGCAAGGGTCTCACGTAAAGATAGGCTTGATTTGACCTACCTTGTTGATCTACTGCTAAATAGCGCTGAGAACCAAATTAACAGGGAGAGGGTTCTTACCCAGACTGTTACATGAATCAAGCCAGAAGGCGCGGCTTGAAAAACACCTTTCACAAGAAACAGGATTGGTAGTGTCCATGTCCCATTCTTCTGGGTTTCTGAGAGTGTTCCCACTCATAAGTTGAATAGCTGTGTCTGTTGTAGGGAACCAAAGCCACTGAGCATCTAACCAAAAGCACTATGTTAAGTTGCAAGCAGAAAAGCAACTCCTTTCATCTGAAACTTCTCAACTTTGCTATAAAATAATCACATATAATGTGATCCTGTAATTTATAGGATGGTTTGTTATAGTAATATTTTTGCAGAAATAACTAGAAGAAAAATCACTTTCATAACCCCACTCAGTCAAGAACCCCATTGGAAAAACATGTTTCTGCATATAAACATCTGTGGAGATTGGAAAAGTGTAATTAGAATGTATCTGAATGAATGACCATGTAGACAAAGCGATGAGTAGAAATTATAATGCTTTTTGGCACTAACCRTATTTAATGTTCATTTTCTAGGAGCAGAAGTCACCTAAATTCTATCATTCGACTAAATGATAATAGTCCCCTAAAGAATAGCTAGGTTTTGCATTTTAAGTGCAGTCCCATGCACTCATTGAGTTCCACTGCCGGAGGTAAAGTCATGCTCCCAAATCTAGTCTTAAGAATAATTCATTCTGGTCTTTCTGGCTGCATAAAAGACTTTGAAAACATGACTGAAAGCTGTTGCAGAATATCTAGTCTGCCGTGCTAGAGTGCTGCTGAGAAGTCCAACTCACTGCAGAATGACAGAGTCAGAAAAGAAACTTTTCTCATGGGAATCGCAGCAAGTAGCTGTTCTGGTGAGTCCGTCACATTTCTCCAGAACTGCTAAGAACAAAGATAATATTCTGAGAGTGGAAAAAAAAAAACCAAACAAAATGCCCCACCTTCTCTAATGAGGAAGTTTGTTCAAGCGTTACTAGACCAGATGGAAAGAAGCTCTCCTACGCCTGCTACGTGCCTGCAAAACCAAGTAGGTCAGATAGGACGGTGGTGTTATTCTAAATTGGTCTGACTAACAGCAGCCTCATTCAGGCACCTGCTCTCCTACAGTAGGTGTCTGCAGAGTTCAGTAACGGAGGTAACTCAGCTCGTTACAGTGAACGTGTCTAGAGAGCCCTGCAGTTCCATAGGGCTAATTAAAAGTATCTTACTGGGAGGGGATTTCTTATGAATTCCATATTATTCCATATCTGTTCAAAGGAAAGCTGGAAAATCAGAGCTGCAGTTTAGTTTATTGCCTTTATATAAGGGATTCCTTCCTGCTTATATTTTATTTCAAAGGTTGCATTCAATGTTTGGGAATACACAGTTGTAATTTGTAGAGAGAGAAGGAAGTCAGCATCCAAAGTTCAGATTTTGAATAGTCGCTGATTTCACTTTTGAAAGGCCCTGTTCAGAGTTAGCTAAAAATACTTGCCTTTAGTGTGTTTTGGGAAGAAACTAAGCATGTGACTGAAAGATGGATATCCAGGAGTTTTCCTTAATCAATCATTTCCATTTTCCTTTGATCATTTTCCCCCCCGTTTAAGTGGGGATATGGTTTGAGCTCTCTTCTTAAAAGCCCTGTGGCTAGATTTTTAGGTGAGAACCTGCACCTCTGTTCTATTTCTAGCACAGCCCCCGGCCAGCTGGGGCAAGGCAGTTTATCTTTGCACGATACTTCCCCATTTGCAAAACAACTCCTTTGCTGAGTACTGCAGGCTGGCAGGCATGAGCCAAATCACTACTATAAAGGAATTTGTTACGCATTATACTTTATGCAATAGGGCAAAACGTTATGGTCAGATACTCAAAAACAAATTAAGGACCTTGTAGGCTCAAACCAAGTGTGAGAAACAGGGTCTAAAGGGAAAAAAATAAATGCCCTCAGCGTGATGGTGGAAAGGTCAGCTCTTTTAAGCTTTCTGAGCACAGCTCCATGGCAACCCCCCATTGAGGACAGCTGAAGGAGATGCACTGAATCAGCATGTCACTCAGCTGCTTTGGCCACTCGCCCTTCTTGCCCACTCTTTGGGCTTCCCTGGCCATCACACTGTCTGTATTTATATCACACTCCTCAGATACTGCAGTGGTTGCTGTGGTATAAATACAGCTAGACTAGATCACACTTGTCACTGCTATGTCCAAGTATGGTGTAAATATGATTTAGCAGGTAGGTCTCTGGTGGAATGGAGGCTTTTGGCTGCTTTCTGACACCGTGACTTCTTCCACGACTGAACTTCCACCTTGGGACTTTGTGCCTGAATTTACATTGAAGAAAGTTGGGATAAACTTGGGGCAAATCTGCTTCCTTCACTACAGCATTGTTTTGCACCTTGCTATGGTAGACTCAGACTCTAAGGTGGGATAATCATATAGCACCTTTACAATCCAGGAAACCATAGCACTGTAAAAATGTGAATGAATTCCATAGAAGCCTGCATTATTTCTCTGTTTCAGGCAGGGAAACTGAGATGAAGACGTTATGTTACGTTACTTGCTCTGAGCTGGCCAGAGTGAAAATGCACAGTGGCCTGCTAACACAGATATTTAGTTTTCAGGCCAAAACTGGCTCACATCCAGATAGTATAGAGTGTGGGCTGAGGAATTCTGATTTGTCTGCAACTGCTTTGCCAAACATGCCCCTGCAGCCGAGCAGCAAAGCGAGTCAGAGTCAGACTTGGGGATTGCACCGTTACTGGCTTGGTGGTGGTGGTGGTGAATTTCTGTTTGGTTGTTTGTTTTTTGTTGTGTCTTTTCTTGTGTACCTGTTTTTAGCTACAAAAACAGCTAGGCCGCTGTTTTTCACACCCGGTAAACTCAAGGTGTGGAGCAATTAGTAATATAGGAAGGAACCATTAAACAACAGTTAGGTGCTCGTTACATGTGGGCTGAGCTTCTCGTTTTATTTTGGCTCGTTTTTGATAAAACAACTTTTTTCATTGTAAATGTGGGACATGGAATAGCTATTTGGAAATGCTTGAGATGTTTTAGGAGCCTCCACATAGGAAAAAATGTGTGAAACGTAACAGGGTTGGAGGAAAAGAAATTATTTAGGGTTCTGCTTCAGAGTTCCAGGAATGTTCCCAAGGGAGGTGCATATTGAACACTCGTTTTATTTTGGAGAAAGTTTCAACATCAAAGCTGTCAAGCATGACAATTCAGCTACTTGATTTTTTCTTTTTTTTTGTAATTAACTAAAAATCAGAAACCCTTTCCTTTGATATCACGAAGTTTGGTTGGTTGGTTCTGTTAGTTGAGCAATTGCATAATGCAACAGAGGAACTGATGCTATTTTTAGTGAAGCTAATTATTTATTGAAAAAGCTAAAATTTCTTCTGGTGCTTAGATAATGAAGCAGGATCCAAAACTGCAGGTGTAAATCAACCATTTGTTTTTGCACTGAGACATCTGTGTGGGCAAGTTTAGTGCTTTAATTTCTGCATTCTGAGCCCCCTCCTTTTTTGTTGTTTAATCAGAATAGCAAATTCTGTACACCCAAATGAAGACACTTAGTAATTTCTGGGTCATCCTGAAAATCAATTTATTATATTTATATGGAATAACTGTCAAGGGAGCGGATAGAGAGTAGAGATAGCGATGACAGTTTGTAATTTCTGTGGAGAGTGTGAAAGAGGTCTGAAACTCTTCCAGGCTCTGCTTAAAGGCTGATCTACTAAGTAATTGCTCTGAACCCCCTCGCTTCCACTTGGGATAGTCTTGCAGCTGTCCAGATGAGCAGTTAAGGTGGCTTCTCACCTGAATTTAGAGATCAGAGTTAAGTTTCTACAGCTGCAGACAGCACATGATATCTGAAGCCAAAGGTGTGGAAAATGGAATCATCTCTCTTGGCAGAGCTTTGTCCGACAGCCACAGAGCTGCCCAGTTTTTCTCATCACATCGTCTGATTTTTTTTTGTTTGTTTGTTTGTTTCTTTTAACAAGGAAAGAAAAGTAGACAGGTTCTCAACAAGCAGTTGTGCTCTTTGTGTAATTGCTCTGTTGCAGCAATCTTGCCTCATCCTGATATCTTGTGAACAGGAAGAGAAGATAAGAGATGCTGCAGATCTCGTAGACCTAACTTCAGTTAAACCTATTCTTGACTTAGCATCCAGGCCTCTGAGCTGTATTGCTTTGAGCCATGGAAAGTGATTAGAAAGAACTAGAGGTTCTGGGAGACACATTCGTGTCTTGTGATGTCTTGTGGATTAGCTAAGGATTTCTAGTTTGTCTTTTTAATAAAGTGTGAGGAACCCTGTTTGCACTAGGCTGTRCACGTACACCATTCCTGAAGTCAATATAAAGCATGCGTTTTGAGTCAAGCCAGTGTAAATCATTCATCTAAAGTAGCACAAGCCATAGCTCCCAGCACCAGCTTTACAGAGAAGGGAAGAATGTGATTATTGTATTGTCTTTCCACGTATTCTTTTCTTAGAAGAAAGTACCTGACAGGCATTTCAAGGTGGCGTCAAGGAAAAACAGCTAGTGAGTGCCAGTGCGACAGTGTCTTCATTCTTCCCTTGATCAGCAGGGCTCAGAAGAGCCTCTTGGTTTTCCTTGCTCCCCAGTAAAGTGTCCAAGAGCCGTATGGCAGGTTAGCAGTATAGACAGGTCCCATCCCAGCTACAAAGCTATCCCAAGGGTTTCTCTTTCTCATAGCCCTGCTGAGCACAGCTGGCTGAAGGTATACGTGTTTGGAGAGGAAGAGAAGAAGGAACTGGAACCAAAAAGACCTTTCAGTTTGGTCACAATTTTATATTACAGTTAATCTTTTGATTTAAAAAATGGTAAGATTTTTAGCTATTATTCACTTTAAAAATCAAATTTTTCCTCCATCTGAAAAAGGGGGAGACATTTTGTTCATATGAAAATATTTTCTTCCAAATACTTTTTCCACTAGTTTTATTGCTTACCATGAGGGCTCATGCATAGTGAAGATCCTGCAAACATCTGTAACCTCACTGGATTACAGATGGTGCTGCTTCCTGTCATAAAAATGAACCACATTTTGAGCTGTCAGCAGGATCCAGGCCTTCAGCTAGAAGCCACTGAGACTGAGATGTTCTCATTGCTACGTGCGGATGCACAGCATAAAAGAGCAAAACTGAGGCCTCTAAGTGTCTCTGTATCACACAGAAGATACTAGCAGCATAAGAGGAAGTCAGAATTAAGGCAAGGGCAGAAAACGGTGGGATTACCCGGGAGGCAAAGGAAGACATGGAGACTGACTGTAAAACCCTGTCGTACCTAAAGAATCTGTAAAGAGGCTACAGTATTAGTATATATTAGCACTTAAAACTGCAGAAGCTTGGAAAGAAAAGGATGAAGTCACAGTAAGGACCTTAATAAATTCACAGCCAAATAATAGGGACAAAAGCTGAGAATGTCCTTTGCTTTTAGGGGCTCATTTGTAGAGCTGTTTTTTCTTTGAGGGGGAAAAAAAATACTTGTTTGTTTATTTTTCCTTTTAACAAAATTGAAATTATAATGCCATATAGTAAGAAAGGTTTAAAAAAAAAAATTTTAGCATTTGGGAGTTTTTCTCTTCCATATTACAGTCCTTTTTCTTACTTTTCTAACTTATTAGCTCACTCTTTTCCTGTATTTAAAATGGTTTTACTGCTTTCATCTGAAGCAGTAGAGAAGGGGAAAAAAAAGTGTGGGCAATAGCATGCTTTTTTCCCACTAAATATGAGAAAAGTATTTTGTTCCTCATGATTTTAAAATAAAATAGATCTAATCAGAAACTGTCAGGTAGAAAAATGTGTGTGTGTATTCACACACACACTCAGATTGATTTGGGCTTTTTAGATATCGCTAGAGGGGGAATGAGCCTTTGAGTAACTGAAGCTTTTTGGGGTGAGGGGAGAAATGGTTCTCTGGAGATGTTTCCCTAAAGCCAGCAGAGCGAAGGCAGAGCAGAGCAACGCCAGGATACTGAAGCAGTGTGCCAGCTCCCTTGGCAGGGTTTGGAGCATGGAAACAGGTTGGAGGTGCATATGAGGTCAAGAGAAAGCTTGGTTGTTTTTTTTTTTTTCCAGCATAGGACGTGCAATGACATACTTGCAAGCAAATAGACAGGAGTCAGACAAGCTAGTGAGAGAGTAGTTAAGGGGTAGATAGGAGCTATATAAAGTACTAAACAAGGAATGATTGGAGAAGGAAGAACCTTGAGTTGAGAGGTTAGAGTCAGATAGTAAGAAAGACAACTCAGAGTATTAGTCCTAGCAAGTACTTCGCCCAGACTATATTTAAATAGCTTTCAGTATTTGTGGGTCATGGTATAAACAGCTGCTCCTTCTCAAGGATAATGTCATTGAGGATAAAAACAAAATGTGAAATTGAAACACATGTCAATCTTTGGGTTTTTAAAACAACTTATACATTAAGACAATCAGATGGTTTTGTTTCTGTTTTGGAGTAGGGATTAGTATTACCTTTTGTAGGAGGGTAGTAGGAAACATGCTTTTTATTGACTTAATTAAAACAATATAGTTGTTTAATCTTAATACTATGTATCTTTGGAGCAGAATGCAATCTGTGATAGAGGAACCCAGCCCCTACTGCAAATTCATAGATTAGAAAATTTTGTTTTACAAAAAAGTCCCTTTGTGGGTATGTATATGTAAGTGTATACAACAGGAATGTGGAGTGACAGAAGGGGTTTGCAGGGAGGAAAACGCTGACATGAAGAGTCAATGCGGAAGCTGTTTGGGGTAGGTAGAGACGTACAGACTTCCCTTAAAGTGCTACCTCGGAACTAGGCAGGTAGAAGGCTGGTAGGTATTTGGAACATGATTATTTGTTATTTTTAGAGAGTTTATGTATCTGAATAGACTGTCCCTTGGAGAACACCGGGACTATGCAGTGCTTTATTGCTTGCATATTTGGAAAGCAGGACAGGGATAGCATTTGTTTAACGGGAAGTGAGAGCAGTATGCATCACTTTCTCTGTATGGTGCTGTAGAAGAAGAGATCTGAGAGGAATGGTCACCCTTAACAGATGGAAACAACCCTATTGTTTTCCTCAATAGCCAAGTTGTGAATGGCTTATCTCGTTTGTTTTATAGTCCCTGAGGGCAGGAGTGAAAGGGTGAAGGATTTCTGAAACATGAGGAGGCCAGAGGTACCCAGGCTCCATCAGAAACATAGTCCAGAGGTCACTGATAGCTATGGCATGGGAGAGACAGTGGATGAAGATGAGGAATGTAAGATGGAGGAGCTAACAAGCTGGCGGAGATCCTGGCTCAGCATTCATTACCCGGAGAATACATCCACTTTAAAGAATTTTCTGCGTGTGAATTCCTTGTAGATGGGCCTAGTAACACACAGCACCGCCTCAGTGGAGTCCAGAAACCTTACCCTCCTCTCCCCCCGAAGGAGAAAGTAAGGCTCTGAGTTTTGAGAAATAACTCTCGCTGAGGATTATTTCAGCTTGATAGCTGCCAGATCTGTGCATTCACTCTACAAGATACTACTGCCGCTCAACCACGTGGAGCTTGTGTGATATTTAGGGTGCAGTGTATCACCTTTCCTCGGAGCTCAGCCTAGTGAGGCACAGGCAGCTCTCTGCAGGCTTGGAGAGGGTGATCTAGCAGAGGAATTCCAGCCTCCAAACCCTATCTGCCGTATGGAATTATTTCTGCGCAGACTAACTGATGTATGGAAGGGTAATATTAAGCAYTGGCATATAAAAGTACATGTTACAAAGTCATCAGAAAATTGCRATTAGAAGGGACCTCTGGAGATGATCTAGTCCAACCTCCATCTATAAGAGTGTTGCCCAGTGGCTGTGCAGCCATTAAGGACTCTTGTGTGAGGTTTTCAAAAGGATTTCCATCAGTGCAGTAATTGCACCATAATTATCCCATTAGATATCCATGACAAGCAAACATGATGATAAAAATTGGGGGGAACATGAAGACAAAACGACATCAGAGCTCTTAACTCTTAATCCCCAGTAGCATTTGAGTTAAACCGGAACTTTGAATTCTTAAAGTTGCCCACTGGTACGTGTGCTTTTGCATCTAATCTTTTGGTTAAGCATTCCAAATGTTATGTATTCCAAATTAGTAAACTGTACTACCTTACTGAGTTAACTAGTGCTTGTTCACACTGGACTGGCAGACCTTATTTTCCAAATAGTGAGGAGGATGTGGAAAAACAGTAATACACAGTGAGAATAGTGAAAGCATGATTGCAGAGCATTGCACTGTGTGACTAATATTATGATTATTTTTGGAAAGAGTGGAGGGTCAAACAGCCTGTCAAGAAAGGAAATGTGAGGACAACAGATAACCATTATTGTTCTGTGGCATATGACACAAGAAGAATAAGAAAATAGCATTGAAGAAGTCTTGCAGAAACTTTTTTCTCTCCACAAAATCCTTCTCTGTTTTTTCCCCTAATATGCATATATTCACACATCCTTTTCTAAGACTCTTGCAGTACAAGTTTGGTTGCTGATAAGAAGAAATGGATTTTTGGTTATGACTCCTACTCCATCGTTCCTCACAAATCCAGTTACCTTTACTGGGATTGTGACACTTGAAGGGAGATTTGGCCTATTAAGTGCAGATGCGTGGAACAGCAGGGATGTGCAGAATCCAGTGACGAATAATGTGACAACATTTAATCAAATGTTAGTTTGGTGAAGAACAGGAGCTCAGCAGCTGGCGTAGAAAGAGCTCAGTACAATTCGGCACTGAAAGCAGAATGGAGGAAGAGGTCTTTAGTGTAAAGCAGTTGTAGAATGATTGTCACCTTTTAAAGGATGGATTAACTGTGTTTTCTGCTTCAAAGGTGGGGGGGATTCTGCACATACTCCCACTTCTGTGATCGGAGCACTATGGTGGTGGGTTTACTGCCCCTCCGAAGCTCATACGGACAGTGATAGCAGTGTTAAAGGAAACGCTGGCCTCTCTACGAGTTTCTGGAAGCCGACAGCACAGACGCATCGATTCCAGAACTGGTAGTACGGCAAGGTGACACTGGCAAGTAGCTTCTTGTTCTTTGCAAAGGAAGTTGTTCATCTGCAAATATCTCAAATTAAAAAAAAAAAAAGTATGACAGAAAAAATAACCTTAAAAACAACCAAGCATAATTCAGATGAGGCCAGTATAGATCTTTGTGCCCCTCTAGTGGCTAATCTACTACAGAGGTTATGAGAGCCTCCCAGCTACCTGGTTACTGTGTGACTACCCAGAACTGCCACAATTGTCGTGAGATTGAGCTTTCATCCACCTAAATCCCCAATATGGCCCGGCCCTGCATTTTATGCTCTGATAGCTTGAGTTCAGTGCATGAATCCCATTCCCTTCTGCGCAGCACCATTTCCCCAACGGGAGGAATGTAAAAAAATCACCCTCTGGCAAGGAGCACTGCTCGGGAAGACTACAGAGGTGGATATGAACAGGCTGAGGATGAGAGGGCTGCAGTCCTGCCATTTCTGTGGGAGGGCTCTAGCGGCAGGGCCATTCCGTAAGCTGTGGCCCCACATTGCTGCCAGGCATCTGTATCTGAGGCTAATGTGGCACCTAAAGGCAGGAGATAGTTTGGGAAGGCAAATCTGTTTCATGTAAATTTGCTGAACTCTGCAAAAGAGGCAGCATTTGCTCCAGCTTTCTCTGTTGCCCGCCCTACACCTCTATCACAGTTAGCGTTTTGATCCCTGAGAAAGCAGATGTTTTGTCATGCAAATCAAAGAAAGTTTGGATACTTGTTCTTAGTGCAACATAGCTTGCCAAGTGGCAACACCCAGTGCAATGTCTGGTTTGGGCGGAGAGCCATTTAAAAAGTACTGTTTTGTTGAGTAAATTCTGCAATAGAACCGGCAGGTAGTTCTGATTTATGTGTGACATAACTGGTGTAGTTTCTTCCCTGAGGGATATCTGGATCTAAAAATAAGTATGGCACAGTTTGTGTTTTTGGCAAGATGGCACAAATACTTTTCAAATTACTCTCTTCACTAGAAAACAATTGTACTCAGTCCTCTGACAACTCCAGCACCTGCTGCCTTCTGAAGTTTATTTACAGTGTGAATCGTCAGCGTGCCTGGAAATGACATAGGTCCATTTTAGGTTCTAGAGACTTGGAATACATGAAAACCTTGCCTTTTATGGGACCTACTGAAAAGTTATTTTTTTGTTGTTGTTGTAGGATTGGAGTGTTTATTTTCTTTCCCATCCTGTGCCCTTCCTGTAGGGAACAAATACAGCCTATGTATCTGAGGTTCTGCTTTCTGTTCGCTCAAGGACTTGCAGACCTTATACAGTTCTACCCACCTGAGTGCAGAGGACCTAATGTTTCAGTTTATCATTTCACTGTGTAGAAGTCAAGCACCAAGCAATCTTTGCCACTCTGTGGTCTGTAAAGGGAATGAATAAAGTGTGGTCACATCCATAATCTTCTATTTCCACAGAGCATTGAAAAGGATATTTCTATACAAAGACCCATTTAAGCTTTATTCATTAAAAAACAGGTAAGCTGTTTAAAAAAAAAAAAAAAAAAAGCTAAGCTCTCCTGCTACTTTCAAAGAAGTTGTGTATGTTATATTATTCTCCAAATTGCCAGTGGCTTTGCAGCCGTAATCAAGTCTTTGACTCTTACTGCCTCAGTTTCCCCATCTTGGAAAGTTATTTACAACATGCAGCCATATACATTATTATAAATATGTGTACATCAGAGTTGTAGAAACTTAATACTTCTAAATGCCCTTGGGTGTTAACAGTGCTATACAATAGGCACTAAATATTGTTATAGTAGCAGTTACTTGACTAGGCCGGCTYATTTAACAGCATAAGGGACATTAATAAATATACCGGTACTATGAGTTCATGACTCAGCTTCTAGTCCCTTTCCTAAGGATGTGGCATGGTTTCCCAGGTTGTAGGAAGAAAGGCTGCATTAACTTTGTGTGTTTGTGTGCCTGTTCCTGTCTGTTTGCATAAACAGTAAATTCCGGGTTTTCTCTGAATGAAGAGCACATGTGGAAGGGAGCAGGGTGTCGAGATACTGAAGTTAACATCAGATGAGCTGGCTCTGGAATCAGAAGCAATGCAGTCATGACACTGAAGCGCTGCGCTGGAGGTAAATGCCCTGGCAGAGATGCTGGCCTAGTTACACATGACAGTCTAACACCGTCCTTCCTTCTGGGATCTGTGCTAGTACTGCTGCACTGCAACATATTGATGTGTACGTATGCATAAGGATCTGGGGGTCTCTCATCCTGTACTGTATTGCACACAGAGTGGGTATGTTCTGGGTGTCCTTGTGTATCTCTCTAGCTACGCACACTGTTCACGCGTGCAGAGCCAGAGCCTCTCAAATGGCCCCCAAGAGCTGTACATGCCCCCTGTGCTCCTGTGCTGAAACAAAACAGCTGCAACTCAGCTCTGTTCCCCTTTGCCACTTACGGCAGCAAGGCATGGCTGGCAAGGGTTTCTCTCTCCTTAAAATGCCCAAATATCTTCTGCCTTGAATGACTGTGACCTATCTAGACCCTGATTACACTTCTGCTATCCCTGATCTTCCCTTGTGCAGATTATTTCAATATGGTTGACTTAAACCCTGGGAGCTTCAAACCCGCTCTTCCTGCCCTGAATTACTGCTGCTAAAATTTGGGCACAACAGCTGTCTCTTCTGTCCCATATGCTGTTAGATGCCAGTCTGCCCCTTCAGGTCCATCTAAGCAGATCCCCTGTGTTACCATTTAGCATGTGACCCTCCAGGGTGCGTACAGTGTGTCCCACGCAGGCCGTGTCTCGGAGCACTACTGTAACTATGCAGTATTAGCTGATTGAGTAAGTGTTGTTACCACATGTATCGTTGCAAACACGTTTCTTTGAAAAACATATCTAAATTGAACATAACTAATAGGTTACAGCTGGCAGACAAGAAGGTGTTGTAGAAGTCAGCAATAATCAAAATTTCTCTGGGCATTCCCATAGGGGTAGCAGACCAGTTTAAAGTTTGAATAAAACAGTTGCGATCTTTGTCCAGCAGAAACAAAAATGAGCCTCACTTTGCCTCACTGTTCTTCAGGGGTAGCCAAGCTTTCGGGCAGAGGTCGATTCTGCTCTGTAAGAAAATGGTGCTAACTGTTGCTTTTTACCATATGGAAAGTTTTAAGGCAACCACGCCAAGAAACCTAATTTAGGAACAGCACAGCAAAAGGATAGCTATCAGTTGATTAAGGTTACTGAAGCCTCACTGAACCCTCCTTGCTGAAACCATGGAAAAGTTTCATCTGTTCCTCTTAAGTGTCACTGAAGAGTTATGGCTGGAGCAAGCAAAACATGCAAAGGGCCCAAGTGCAGCCTGGTCACGTCAAGGTGGTAGGGCAAGACCAGTTCGTAATCCTTGCCTAAATCCAGAACCAAGATTGTCAGCTGTGCTAATCGCCCCCCTGCCGAGGGTGTAAAGGGAGCTGCAGGGCCAACAGGAAGAGCTGAGGAAAGAAAGAGACGTTTCTCTGTGTTGCTGCCTAAGGCTCCTGAGGGGATTCTGAGAGTCTCCAGTCAAGATAAAACATTTATACGAACATTTCCTCCAATACAGACTGTGACTTTGCAGCCACTGTATAGTCTATAGCCACAGATTCCCTTTTTCATGACTGGGAGCTGCAATATCCTTGTTCAGTTCTTAAAGAGCCTCTGTTAGGGGGCTCTTCTAGGAGCCAGGTGTCCAAACTACCCTTTGCTAATGCAGGAGATAATGCTGGTGTTCACACTGGAACAGGACCTGCTACTATCTATAGATGCAGAGGGGTTTTTCTGGGTGAAATTCTTGATCATAGAAATGTACAGGTAACTTCAGAGTCAGAGAAAGTTGCGTCTTGCCTGAACCCAGTGTAGGCTATTGCAGTCTGCTGCTCAAACCAGCAGAAAACGCTTGTTTCATTTTGACTGGTTTAAGCAACACTGTGCTGCTTTCTTTCTTTTTTTTTTTTTTAACAGGCTTAATCAAAAATTACAAAGGGAGAAGCTGGGTCAGATTGACTAAAGCCAAATTAAAAATGACATGTCCCCAGAACTACCTGTTTTGTGCCTATAGTCTAGTGGGATGTGTACCAGGTTTCTTCTGATCGCTTCCTTTTCATCACAGCCTGTTTCAGCCCCTCAAAGCTTTTGCTGGAGCTCTTCTATGAAATTTGGACTCCGATTTTACAGCACCTGGAGTGACCAGAGGCCTGTCCCGATTGGAGCCTTTGGCATGGACCGTAGTACGGACAGGGAGCAATAGCAGTAACAGAGCACCTGCTCTGCCAAAAACGGCTCAGGCGCCCGGCTTCAGAGGTGGGCCAGCTCTTGCCAATTGCTCGTCTGATGCGCAGAGATGCTACACAAGTTGCATGTGCTGCCATTCACGTTAATAAACTGTAGCGCACATTGACAAAAAGGAACAGAAAATCCTGAGTGTTGTTTTGTATCAGATCTGCATTTCAGGCATCACAAAACTCGGAGCTATTTGGATCCAGGGTTTTTGTTTAGTTCCTTTAGTCTGACTGTAGAATTCCTCTCAAATTCCATTCTTGTCCTTGGTCCGAGGAGATGTTTCAAATTAAATCCTGAAAGTATGCAATCAGGTATCTTGGTCTAGACCTCCTTCAAGTGTATAAAGTGAATTTTCTCAGGATGCTGATAAAGTTAATTTCTTTTGGCTACAGCTCTGTGAATGTCCAATGAAGGTCAGAATATTCTGCCTGGTCGTTATTAGTGCTACTTGTCTGATGTAATGAAAGATTAGGAAAGCACAGGCTCTGCTCTGCTCCCAATACTAAAGTGAGAGCAGTGAAGATATTGTACTGGATATTTCCTCCTGTTGGCAGCTCTAAGAGAGCACTCTGTGGAGAGCTCATTTTCCATATAGAAAGGTCACATGAACTTCACACTTACTGGATTTTACTACCCAATTTTGACATCCTTCCTGATGGCTCTACCACATGTCTAGCTCAAGCTCTTCATCCTTCAGTAGCGGTGGCAGTGAGGTTTCCACGCTTTGCTCCCAGTCACCGTGACGAAGCCTCGGTCGTGGGGAATGCCGCAGGGCTGTGCAGCCTGCAGTACCTGTGCTTTTGTGCAAACACATCGCATGCGTGTGTCCTGAGGGTTAGAGTACGCTGAAATAGCTTGCCATTTGCACAATTCAGCCTGGAAATTAGGCTGGCTTCTTGGGCACCTGTGGGCACTAAATAGGACGGGGAAAGGTAAATCCAACTTCGGAGACAAAACTGATGACTATGGTTTTAAACTGACATAGCTGAGACTTGCTTAGGGAGCATTTTGCAGTCAAACTCTCCCCAAAAGGGGCCTTTTTTCAAGGGATTCTTTGTATTTGTACTTTGTATTTAATGGCTACTGTAGCAAAAACTTACACACAGCTCTATTGTAACTTTTCAATGACTGCACTAGGATCAGTGCTGGATTGTTTTGTAGGGGTTTTTTTCAGTCTCAGATTTTATTAAAAAAAAATACACATAATTAAATAGTAGAATTTGAGAGTAAGCAATAGAGGCTGAAAACCAGTGCATCTGTCTACACTGTTTTCAAAAATCTCATGAATTTTTGGATGTTTGGAATTGGCAATATGATTAACTTATAATCTAGAGCCAACGTATTAACATGCACCTTACCTGAGGTGTTGCTCCGAGTTACCGACATTATTCTAACCTTTGAATAATGGCGCTTTTACCCCACTTTCATGTTCTAAATTTATATTGATCAAAGACAGAACCAGCTCCCAAATAGCCTGACTAGAACAGCAGTTAGCCTTGGGACTGACAGGTCCCCTGGAAAACCTCAGCGGTTCTGGGCTTGTATTTTTGAGTTTCTGCATTACTGTACGTTGGAAAAAATAAAATTAGACTAAGGAGAGCTGTTAAAATGTTGCTTGATCAATACAAATTTGGTTTTGTTTAGAAACTGAAATCCACTTTTGTGTTTGGAAATTCAAATAACCTCCAGTTAGGAAGAATTCTCTTTCTTATGCACAGTGAAAATGTTGGTGAAGCATTGCAAATTAATCGGCAGATGGAGTGAGTGTTTGATTCGGCTCTCATGCTAGTTTAAATCTGGAATTATCCCATAAAGTCAACAGCCAGCCATTCCTCTGGTCAAAATGGGAGAAGATTCACCTTCTATTCAGGGCAGGAGCAGCTGATCAATTTTCTGTACCYAGATACAACCTTGGAACCAGTTTTATTTCTGTAGTTTTGCAAATCAAAGATCAGACTAACTTTTTTTTTTCTGTTAAAAGGAAATTGCCTTCTCCTTTTCATACAACAAATGAATTCTTCAGACTTCTGCATACTCAACCAGTCATATATTATTTGAAATGTTAATTTTTATTAACAAGTCTGCTATTCCATTCTGCATTGCTSACAAGCCATTACAGTAGTGAAGCACTGGCGGAACATCTTGTATTAAGGAAGATCAGATAATCAGTATTCTGGTGGGTGAGCTGAGTGCTTAGGAAATGGTAACTGTATTCTGTCAGAGATTATTCATATTCAGGGAAACCCTCTGTTCAGGAACAGCAGCAAGCTGTTCAGCTGACTTTTTTCATTGCTAGTGTTTCTTTTTTTTTTTTTTCTTCCCTGAAGGCAAAGTAACAGTATTCAAACTAAATCATATATCCTATCATCTTTCTTCTGATAAGCAGCCAAGGAAAACATATTGCTCGAATTTTCAGTGCTTTCCTTTTTTGGAGTGCTCTTTTCCATAGGTGCATTTTTATCATATTTTTCCCAAATTTTGTTCCCTATTTTTAGTATTTCTAATATCCAAAAATAAAAGCTGTGCAGAATGTGGTAAAAGCTGGCTGGTAATAGCCAAATGTATCTTGGTCTCTTTTGCAACAACATACTGTGACAGTATTGAATTTTCAGTTATCCAATCCTTTCCTGAATAACAGAGCTTGGGAACAAAACTCGCTTGCTGAAAAGGAGAATGTAAAAAGCTTCTTCCACGCTTGTATTTGGAGACTGCTCTGTGCGAGCCCAGTGTGACTTGTCTTCAGAGGGCATCAATGCACGCGGGGGTTGAGAAGGCTTTTGTACGTGTATCTATGTCTTGTCCGTTTGTTTTTGGTGCCAGCTTCAAAGCCATCTGCTCTGGGGTAGAAAAGCCTGCCTTAACAGACTCAGGCAGCTGCCATGAAAGTTTTTGCATGCTGATCTTTCGGTTACTTCTGCTGTAACCTTGAATGACCATCTTTTCTAGGTAAAGAGGGAGAACATGAATCTCTGGTTTAGAAACTGATAAATCCCAGGTTTATCCTAGACATACAGGACTAGTTAGGTTAATCTTGATAAATGACGGACTAGAGCTGTAACGTGAGAAGCTGGCCATCTACATTAGCCAGTGGAGGGGGTCGCACGTCTGTTCTGTTCAATCCCGTATTGTGCTGTGGGCTACGCTGTCTCTGTCACTGCACAGCTCTTCTCGGGTTGCCATCGTATCACTGTAACTGCTTTTTGCTATATTTGATCACTAAAAACAACTGTGTAGCCCAAACAGGATATATGTTAACTAGAGCTTTATTGTCAAGTGCCGCTTGACTTTAGCCCGGATCATCTTAAGTGCCAGCCCTTTTCAACATGTTCACAGTAGGATGTATGGAGATTTCAGCTGAGAGCAGTGATTTGTTCAAAAGGATCAACATGTACTTCCTTTCATTAGCCAGTGACAGAAAATGGTTATTCTGTGTTTTATGCTCGCTTGTTTGTAACGTACGTATATATGAAGTTTACACTGTAGAACTAACTGTATTGGAAGGTCAGCTGGCCTAAATTTGACTGACTGCCGATGTTGCAGAATAAGACTTTCGTGGACTAATCTTTTTCCAGTGTAGAGATGAATATGCAATAGTTGAATGCATTTGAGGCCATTGCCATGTATCAGCAGTTGAAAGAGGGTTCAAGAGTTCGTTCAAGCTAAATGCGTCATTGCACTGTAGTTGGAGGCATCGGACACCAGCTTTGTATATGACTGCTTTTTTTCTGTACAAAGCCACTCAATCATTTCTGTCAAGTTTGCCACCATTCACAGAAACACCCCAAAGCACAAACTGGTTTGCATTCTTTACGTGCGTAGACTCAGTGAGATCACTGATCCCAGTACAGATGAAGTTACCCGTCTTGCAGATCTTTTTGCTGGCAGTAGTGGGTTTCCCATGCTGCCCCAGTACATCCCACGCGGGCCTCTCTGAGACCCTAAAAAAAGTCTCAGGGTAGGCGTTTCTCTGGAAATTCCATTCTGTTTTCCTTGTAAATGGGAAGTAAGGCAGGTTTTTTTGTGGTCAGGCGGGGAAATTTGTATGCCATACTTTTAAACACCAAAGTGACTTGTCTGAAGTAAGAACCTGATTATCATAGGGTTCCCTACCTGGTGAAAACATTTGAACGTTTAGGAAATAGTCTTATTCTAGAAGCATTTTGTTCCATTCACGCCAGGTCCCAGTAGGAGCCTGGAAACAGGAATGAAAATAGGGGAAGTCATTTTAAAGGAAGCTCCGATGGGCTTTCAGGTTTCAAATCTTCTGAAAGAGTGAGTGGTATGTGAGGAACAGCCTTTGAGGAAGAATTAAGGCTTTTTTTTTTTTTTTAATCTCTCTCGTATCACAAGGACTGTAATGAAGAGACTCACAAGAGCTTTCTGACCAACAGAGCGCCCTGGCTTTGGCTCTCAGGAGTCCTTGCTGTTGTGGAAGTGACCGCAGCGCGGTGCTGAGATATGCAAGCTCGCCCAACCATACCTAGAGGCAAGGTCTCACAGCCCAGCTAAACCTCTGGGCTTTTGCCGATGAACTGGCAGTATCCCAGCTAGCCGACTGCAAGCTAGCTCGAGTATCTGTGCTATGTGCTACCTGGCAGTCACAAACCAATCTAGTTGTTGCTAGCGTCCCTGGGTGGCAATCTTTTGTGTCATCTAGGCTTAAACTAACAGTGTAGGAAAATAAACAATTACTAGAGCGTGGCCAAAAAAAATTTCCAGCTGGTCATTTATTTACTGAGCACTTCAGGCCTATTTATGAATTTGGGTCAAATTCAGCAAATAGTTTAAACTGAAAAAGAGGAGGAGAAAAGTTATTTAGTGTTTATATTTTCCAAAACAGAGGGGTCCCTCTCTYTTTTTTTTTTTTTTTTTTTTTTTTTTTTTTTTAATGTAGATTCACAGGGGAACATGGACACAATTCACAGACAGGAGGGGAAAGTCTTTCTCTCTGATTTCCCTCACCCTAGTGCCTTACCCAAAACAGAAGACCACCCATCCTCAAATCCTTCCTGCTGGATTTGAAACAGGGATTTCAACCTGGGTGTCCTTCCTCCCAAAGAGTGCCCTTGCCACCAGGCCATTCTGGATTAGGTTGCTTTCCATTTCCCTGATGAAAGTCGTTCTGGTTTTTATAAATATCTATAGGGACAAAGAGTGAGTGTGGGAGTGACTAATGCCAGCTGGTTAGGTTCCTGTCCTTAGAGATGGAAAACCTTTAGTCAGATACCTGCTTCAGACTGGGCAGAGGCAATCTGGATCCTTCACGTCCTGTGTTAACGTCCCCGTGTCATTGGTCACTTGTGACTTTACCCCCAAATAAATCTCCTTTCCTTTTATGTAAATGCGGTTTAAAAGTTTGCCAGTGAAGAGCAAAACATTACATGTCAGATCAAGCAAATCTTGTTGTTTGACACAACAAGGAAATTCCATTATTTTATCATTTCAGCTGAAAGAAACAGGGTTTGAATTTTTTTTTCTTTTTGAACTGACCTACAATGATTTTTCTCCCTTGACTTGCTCAGCTACAATTCTGAAATATTAGAAATAAACATAGYTCTACCAAGGTCAGTACTGCAGTGTTCAGAAATTGCACCTGGGATTTGGGTGCAGGCGTGCTTGCAATCATGGGGTTTGACTTGGAGCTCTCTCAGTTTTCACAGAAACCCATTTTTTTGTCTCTAAGGGAGTTAGCCAGCAGATCCATTCACTGCGTATACGCCTTGTGCAGTAAATGCYGACTTACCTTGGTGGTTCAGTAGTAATGATCACCCTGTATGGAAAAACACCTTCCTGAAGGGAAAAGCCTTACTTGAAACCAGCTTGTTCTCCTTACCCTGAGTTAGCTTAGCAGGGAAACTGGGGAGGGAGCCAGTCGAGGGGTAAGAGGTTATCTTGGAATAGCACAGGCATCTTGCACAGCATTTCATTTCATTTCGTTCCAGCAGCCGCACCACCTGGCTCTGAAGCCAAGATCCCCCCTCCCGCTGGGGGAAGGGAGGTGAGCGTGGCGAGGGGGAGGACTTGGAAACTCCTGCCTGTGCTGAAATGTTAGAGATTAGAGGGCAGGGTACACCTGTCGGAGCTGGAAAGTACCATCCTGCCTGTGCCACAGCTGCTGACAGTTGGCAAGCGCAGGCCGCGACGGGTCCTCACTGGATTCCTCGACTGTGGCTTGCTGGTGCAAGCAGAGGGGTAGGAAGCCTTCTGGCCGCTACAAAAGCCTCTGAACAGAAGAAGTTTGTTTGCAGGAAGAGCATTGCCCCCCTGGGCAATGGAGTTTGCCCCAGGAGTTTAGGGACTAATGCTCACTGATGGAAAACGCGCTGTGGAGCTCAGCCGTGTGCAGCGGGCCCTCGCTCACTCCAAGGCTGCATGAAGGGGGGCTGTTGCCCCAGYGGGTTCACGCATTAACCCTCTTTGCTGAGAAGCTGTATGCAGATACGGCTGGGCCAGAGAGGGGATGAATATCAGCATTTCAAAGTGGTTTCCAGGAAAGCTGGGTACGTGCCCAAAGAGGCCATAGACTGCAGTGCCATTCCCCATGTCATTAATGCTACAGGTTATTTTTTAGTTGAGAGTCTCCTTGAAGATTTGCTTGAGAACAGGGATAGCAGATGCTGCAGAGAGGAGGATCCACAGGGTGGCGGAGGGGGAGATTGGGTCGATATCTGCTTGGCTTGGTGATCTGAATCTCCAGGATTTCAGAGAGCTCATCGCTTCCCAGGAAGCGCTCAACACCTCGCAGCATCAGGCCCGCGTGTTCGCTGCAAAGAGCCCTTCTAAACCCCTTAGCTCATGAGTGCTAAAATGCCACGTGCATTTCAGAAATACTGYGGTAAGAAAAATAGTAGACCTAATTGGAGAATTTCTAACTTCTTGGAGAAAAGAAAATGGACAATTTTAATGTTTAAAATATCCCCATCTTTCCTAAATCAATAATGAGAACAGGAATTGGGAAAAATACAGAGCTATACAAGCAAGATCTAGCATGGAGGAAGAACAATTGATATTGTATATTTTGAGGCTGAAGCTTGAAATTGCAATTTAATGAAAATTGCATCATTTTTCAGCATGCAAAGAATTGCCTTGTTGAGGAAGGATATGTTCAGGGGCTTGCAGTGTTCAGAGACTGAATTAACTCATTGCATAAGAAATTAGAACAAATTATAAAAAAACAGACCTGGTATTAACACTGCTTTTTGAAGAAACAGTATTAAGAGATTAAATAATTTTTTATGTTGTGAGTAAAAAGTACTTTTGCTCTGGTTACATACACAGGTGCCTATTCTTAGCGTGCCCAAATTAGGTTGCACGGGTTATGTGTGCATGCATTTATGTTAAGAGCATATATTTGACTCTAAACTCTTTGGGGGCAGATTATGTCTTCCTGTACAACAGTGGAGAAATGTGGTTTGTCTAAGTTAAAATCATATTAAGGTGTGTGTAGCAACAACTTTACTATTTCTGCTTCTGAGACTAGCTGTTAAGAATTGATGTTTTACATGTTTTTGCAATGTGTAGACATTAAAAATGCACATACATATATTTATATAATATCTTTTGGTTACATATACTGCAGAAAAACATTTTGAAGATTTTTGAACTTAAGATTACAGAATTATGCCTTGAGTAGGTAAATAACCTTTTCTTGCCTCAACTGTTCTATTGAATGTAGAGGGAGTATTTATACAAGTAAGGATTTCTCATCTCGGTAAGATTTGGCAGGATCACGCACAAAGCATGAAGAAAAAAAATGTAGTCCAATTTAAATAAATCCCTTGGTCTAATATTACTCAGCTTCAGCCAAGGTATCATTTTGCAGCCTCATAAAACTGTCATGTCATTAGCATCTTGGGATGGTCTCCTTGTAAACCTGACCTTTACAATGGATTTTACACCTGAATTTCAAAAACCTCATTCTTCTTTTTCTCCGTAGTTCTTTTAATTTGGGAAAGGATGTCGCCTCTTGCGGTTTGCCAGGTAACAGCTGCTTTGGGCTCTAACTGCTTATTATGTAACCAGCTTCTCCCATTTAAGTGTTCAATTTGTGAGCGAAATGGGCTAGCGGAGAAACACGTACGTATACAGAAGTGTGCATGTGACCTTAGCTCTGGGCAGGCAGCTTGCATGCAGCTCATCACGGTGTTTATTGAACTGCTCTATAGATAGAAACTTCAGTCTGAAAGGGGCCTTGCCTTGCGAGCCGTTTGATCCTCCTTTCCATCAGCATGTGGTGGAAGGCACTTTAGCTGGCTTTCGGTCTAAGCCGGGGGAAAGCAATGCCCACGAGCCGCGTACTGCACGATTCTGTGACCAAACATAGGCCCCCATGGCGCGAAGGGGCGCGCAGCAAGCAGGGCTTGCTTCCCGGCGGGTCCTCCGGACGTACCGACTGAACGTTGCAAAGCATCCCCGTCCAGCGCCGGCTGCTCGCCAGCCGCCGCGCTTCCCGGTGCCGGCGCCRCGATACAACACTGGCGATTTACTGCTTGGGCGCCCTGTGCGCATTTGCGCTTTATGCCATTAGAAGCTGTTACATGTAAACAAGTTGTTGCTAGAATGCAAAACCCCTCTGTGATGCAGTTGATCACATAAAGGGCTGATGCCAGTTTGGCTGCTTGTTTTTCTAATTCTAAAGCAAGTGAAAACCAATGATACTGCTTAGTGTTTTCATATCATGGCCAGCAGCAAGCTAAAAATAGGGTTTTTTAAAGGAATGTGCAGATTTAATCTGGTTACGTTCATCTGGCTTCAGGAAAACATTCCTTGTTTTTCCACGTCCAAATATCCTGAATTATGAAGAAGGCTGTTTTTGAGTCTGAACCTTTTAGCTCAAGTCCACTTCTATAAATAATCAGTTTCATGTAAATTTAATGAATGGTCATAAATCAATTCTGTTGTCCCATCCCCTCCCATACCCTCAGCTTGGCTGAAACACCTCAAGCAAAGGTCATGGTTTCAGGTTTTGTGGCAATCGTTTCCACAGTTCCAATAATCAGATACATCTGCAGTTCTCAAGTTGCACGATAATACTGTACAAAGAATAGGGTCACTGCTGAAAGCTCAGTCCCCAAGACTCACACATGACAGGAGACTTAGCAGACTCAGCGACCTGGCAGATGGGATCTCAGGGAAGACTGATCTTGAGAGAAGTGGGAGAAAGAGGAGCAAAGTTTAGATCAGGCAGCGTAATTTCAGTTTCTGGAAAAACACTGGAATAAATATACAGTTTGTAAGCCCTTAAAAGATAATGAAGAGAGAAATAATTGGTGTGATATGGTTTGTTCTTGACGAGCCCATCTAATTTACTTTTATGATAGGGCAACAGGCTTTGTGGAGAGAGGAGAAATGGCATTTGGCTTTGGTATGGCATTTTACCCTTCTTATAGCAAGCTAGGGAAGCACTGCACAGATAAAATTATGAGGTGAGAAATAACTGCTCTGAGCATGCTTGAATATTGGTTATGAATAGTGCATCATTTGTTTTAATAGTGAATTTAAGGGGGGCAGCAGGTCCCATTTGTTCAGTATTTTCATTAATAGTTGGATAATGAATGGAAAACCTGCTTGCAGCAGGGCATTAGCTGAAGGGGTGTCAACACTGTCACGCCATGGTGAAAATGGGAAATGTTGCTCTCTGGGATGTATAAGCAGGCACATTGCCTGCAAGACGCAAAGTCACCTTCCACTCTTCCCAGCACCGGGGTCGCTCCAGCTTGGCCATTGTAGCCACTTCTTTGCACCACGCTTGCTTCTTTGCACCACGCTTCCAGACTTGCAGGAAGTCCAAAGAGGAGTGATGAGAGATTTAGCAAGCACTTTCCACGTGTAACGATTAAGTGAATTGGGGCTGTTATGCCTGAAGAAAAGGTGGGAGTGGAGTAAATATGCTTGTCACCCTTAAGCATGTAAAAAGCTGCAGCACAGAGAGTGGAAATCATCACTTCTTCCATCCATGGCAGAAATGATGGGTTTACAGCATGGAGTCGGATTAGATATGAGGAGAATCTTTCTAATTATATGGATAATCAAGTAGCAGATGAGGTCGCCTGGCGAAGCTGTGAAACCTCTGCAAGTACAAATCTGTCAGAAGAGGCTGGACAGACACCTGCGAGGATGTCTGCTGTCGGGTACAGGGGGACAGATCACACAGGCTTTGGAGAGCCCCGTCAGTCCTGCGGTTCTCTGAGCACCTTTGTTTCTGAACGGTCTCACCCAGTTCAGCTGGCCTGCTGTCATGAATCAAGTAACGAGTGTAAATGTTAGCGAAGGCAATAAACTGGTTATAAACAACCTTATTCCTTATGTTCCCATAGTTCACATGCACTATAACTGTCTAGGTCTAACAGCCACCAAAATATTCTATCAGTGACAGTGTAGACCCTGTTTAACCTGACATACATAAAATTCAGCAAGGATTTAATTTAGTTTGCCTGGGTAGCAGGCTCCCTTAACAAACATATGGACTGGTATTTAGACTGCATTTGTAGCACAATTGAAAAATACCTGGGAAATCTAAGCTTGTTCTGGGATTACATTTGTGCTTGTTTGTTTTGGCATGAGATTTTGGGGTCTGGAAGAGAAGGATGGGTAGTGAGGAGGAGGTTCTGTTTTAAAAATATATGCATCTTCTGCAGACCTTGTAAGGCATCCAGAGTGAGCTGCTTATAGCTAGGGTGAGAAGGAGCCTTGCTTTTTTTTTTTTTTTTTTTGGTCATTTAACAAGCGCTTCAGCCACCAGTTCTAACAGGGGCTCAGTTACACGGGCACACATTACAGAGCGTAGGGCAGCTGCCAGAACGCGATCCTTTCTCAGCCTGGAAGGAAACGGGCCACGCTAGGGCCCTTCAATCCTGCGAGCTCAAACACTCGGGTTAGGGCCTTGAAATCCATCCAGCTCTAGCATCTTGTTCCTTAGAAGAGAGTCTGACTTGCAGTAAAATGGAGAGGACTGCCAGGAACAAGCCCGTATATGGTTTAAATCTGGGGGTTGGTTGAGTAGAAGAGGTCCCTAAAGCTCCCTGTCTCGGAAGGGAAAAGGAAAGATCCTCTCAGCTCGTGTAGTCTTCTGAGTAAGGGAAGGGGTTCATTCCTACAGATGTTGACTTTTACTTGGAGTGCAGTACTTCCACAGTCAAGCCCTTGCTAAATCCTAGAAGAAACACTATTTTAATGCAATCTCTGAAAATCCTTTTTTTTTTTTTTTTTAACTAGTTGGCTTAGAAAGATTCCATACCCACTTGCATCTTTGGTTACTGTGTTTTCTTTTAATATATCTGCTGGCACTCAGAGATTTGTATTGGGTGCTGGACTTCAGTGCTTATTACCAAACCAGAATTCCTGTTCTCCTTTCCCAAAGTGGCTTTTTCTTCCTCTTTCTTGGTCACTATTCCTGAAGGCAAATCAGGATGCTCTTTTTGATTTTCTTTTTTTCCTTGTCACACACATCTAAACTATATCCATATATTTATTTATTTTGACTTAAAGACAAGAAAGATGATGTGTGCTACAAAGCTCATTTTGACAGTGCACAGTGTTATCAAAAAATTACTGAGAAATCAAATCTAGCAGTATTCAGATTATTATTGAAAAGAGACTCCCTAAACCAATTATCGTTTTCCCTTTTCCTAGTCAGGGAATGCGCAACTAAATCTTTCTGCCACTCCACCCCCAGCTGTACACTTCTCTGTTTGCGTGTCAGTATACTGACCAAAACGCCTGTGCCGCCTCCTGCACAAACTCCTGCGCAGAGGGTAACTAGAGTTTCCCTAGGCTTGTCCTTATGGTATTTATTGTGCCTTGAAGTCCCTCTTCTTAAGTCTCTTCTAAATCCTGCTTCCTTGAGTGATGTGTYTTAAGGTGCACAGATAATTTAGCCTGTCTGAATTTTTTTCCCTGACCTTTACCTGCCTGATCTAAGCTTATATGAGCAAATGGCAGGATGTGGTTGAGTATAGTGTGTTGGCATTTTTAACAGTAAGAGCTTAAAAGCAGAGTACCTGTTATTTACGTTATGAAAGTCATTCAATGTACAGGTGTTGTATGGTTGTCAGGGCAGTTTCAGTAGCACTTCATGACAGATTTGGATCCAGAAACTTTAGAAACTGATAGGCTTAGTAAGTCTAAAGGTGAAAACACAGAAGACTGATCAGTGTTAATGACTGCCTCAACTTAATATTATTAGGAGCATAAGAATGACAAGTATTGATTACTGATATCCAGCCTTATTAAGTAAAATCACATTGATCTGGTCAGCTAAGATATTTTGCAAGAGCAAAGTGAGAAATTGCTATTTGCAAGAATGTATGATGGAGCCACATTTTTCCTATTTACTTTTGGTTGGGAACAAATACTGGTCCATCACTTTACTTTTGCCTGATGTAAGGTTTGTCTGGCAACATTAATAAACAAAGAAAACTTTTTTTTTWAAAAAAAGCTCAGCTTTATAAACAAAGTTATTGAAGAACTTTGATCTTCAGACACATATATAGAATTTATAGCCTGTATTAACTCTTCTACAACTCAGATATTTGGCTTGTTTCTTTCTCAGCAAATGTTTGGACTAGAAAACTTTCCAGAAGAAAGGTTATTTTCTTTTTATGCTGGTAATCTATGAAACAAATAATAAATGGAGCAAACCAGAAGACCAAGGTAATCGGTGTCTTGAAGATTTCTCACATCTTGGTCACTGTAAAGCATATGCAAGAACTAATTATTTTGGGGCTCTTGAGTCAGCTAATAGCATTCTTGCCTGTTGTGAGATTGAGCTTCGAATCATCTGTGTCTATTTACCGTGGTGCTATGGGACATATGAATTACCTTTGTTTAAAATCCCGATTGAGCAGCTCATACAAATAAAAAGTTACTGCCTTCTCCACTCAGGTCCATTCACATTCAGGAAGAAACTCTCAATATGAGCGTGAACAGAGCCCATGCTCTGCCGCTTGTCACTGGAATGAGCTGAGGAGAAAGCGTTTGGGTAAGGTCAGTTGTAGGCTGGGGCTCAGGGTGAGGTTCAGCCCTGCCGCGGCGGCAGCTTCCCCCGCCGGGCTGCAGTCCTGGGGCCTCCCTGGCGTCGAGCTGTGCGCCCAAGCTTTGAACACGATGCATGAGCGTTATTAGGCGCCTCCGGAGTAGTATCTACACGAGCCGACGCTAAGGTAGCTAAGAGGAGAGACCGAGGAGAAGGAATTAAGCCTAAACCCCCGTGGAATTTTACGCTTTGCTCCGGGCCAGACTCGCAGCAAAGCATCTCTTAGGGGTTGGCACTAAGTCAGGGCACACTTCTCTGACACAGAAAAAGAGGAGGAAATCCTTCTCTTTGTTGTTTTTTTCCCCCCCTCCTCCAATACACATACAGTAATTAGAGCACTTAGGCTGGGTGCTACAGATTCACTTTTTTCAATGGCTGTTCCGATTCGGGTGGCTGCCTAGATCCTAGGAACAGTCAGTGCCATGGGGAATGTGCTGATCAAAATGCCTAATGAACAAGCGGGGCTGAAGGAGGTGTAGGGTTTAATGTCTGTATATTTTGGAATCAGTTGCATAAATTCCCCGTGGTGGAGATAGAGRTATGTCATAAACATACACGTATGAGGTGCTCTGTTATGGTGTTAGCCTCAGTTGTGAAAATCATCAGCTGGTCTTGTAAAACTGAGAAGATTCAGTTCAAAATATCACCAAAGGAAAATAGGGGGAGAAACATCTTTGGACCATAACTGGGAAATAGGCCACAGAGATAGATAAACAAGGAGTCCAGCTGGGATCCTAGGTTCAGGGGGGATCTTGGCTGGGGATCCTGGCAGGAGGATACGAATAACCGTTACAACGTTTTAAAAAAGGTTTTAATTGCGCTGGTTTCACAAGCAATGAGCTGATTTATTGTGTGCGCCTACTACATGAAAACAAAGTATTCCCACTGCTGTCCTTTTCTGCAAGGGAAAGGTCTGAGAGGTTGGCATATAAGACCCTGGTCTGGGGAGTCAGAGGGTGGAGAAGGTGAGAGTGGGGGTGCAGACCTTGTCTGAGGGCAGGTATCTGATGGAGGAGTGGCAGGGATGCTGCACTGCCAGTGCTCCTAAGATTGCCTAGGTGCACTGAACGCTCAGGATTTAAAATGTACTAGCCCGCTGCATCCCACGCAGTTGGGAAGGAGCGTGTTTGAGGATCTAGTGCAGTTGCTGCTGCCCCTGCGCCGGGGGGGGGGGATCTCTAACCCTCCCCAAACCAATGTCGCCGGGCTGCTGGCCCGAGCGTGCGATGGCTTATTCGCGTCTGTACGCTGCGGGATGGGGCCGTGCTGCCTGCCTTGCGCAGCGGAGGGCTGCTCCGCGCCGTTGCGTGCCTCCCTCCTCTCGCCTCCCCGGGGCCGCACGGCTCGCCTTCTCCCTCCGCGGCCGCTGCGCCGTCTGCGGGCAGGCGGGCGCGCGTGCGTCGTCTCGGGGACGGCGCGGGGAAGCTCTCGGGCACCAAGGTCAGGCGTGCCAAAGAAATGCCTGTCAATAGGTCTTAGGTGCTGGCTATGTCTAAAGCAGCATTTCTTGGAAAAAGACAGCTCGGATCCCTTGGCCAGCCGGGCTTTCGCTCGGCTGGGAAGGAGCAGGGCCCCGCCGCTTGGGGGTTTCGTTTGCCTCCCGGGGCAGCGGGGGCGCGGAGCGGGGGGGGGCGGGGCGGGGCGAGCTGCCGCCGCGGCTCTCCTCTCGCGGCTGCTCCGCCGCTGCCCGGGGCTCGCCGGGCTGCAGCCCCGGGGGACAGAGAGCGCCCCGCAGCTCCGCGGCTGTTTGGAGACGGAAAAGGCGTTCAGGCAATGCTACGCGTGGGGCAGGGGTGCACCTGGTGTTTGCGGCTCTGCGTGCTTAGCCCTGGCCCGGGAGGGCGCAGGGCTCCCACTCCCACGCCGGTACCCCGGCTCCCGGCGTGAGCAGCCCGCACCGGGAAGCCGAGCGGCAGCATTTCTGCCGGCGGGGGCGGCACTCCTCTTGCAAGCGACGGCCGAGCGCCTTTATTCCCGTCAGACACAATCGTTTAAAATAGGACTTTATTAAGCCGGCACAAGTGACGCCAGCTCTATGTATAGTTAGCAGCCTGGACCGGCCAAGTGACGCCGATCTCGGAAAAAACGCGGAGCGACCCGGGCCCGGCCCAGGAGCCCCCGAAAGCCCCCGAAGCGCGACCGGCTCAACTGCCTCGGCGAGCTGCCCCGCAGGCGGCTGCGATGCGGGGGGAGCCGCTCCCGGCCCGGCCCCTCCGCCCCCCGGCGGCGATGCCTGCCCCGGGCGGGAGCCGGCGGGCTGGCAGCCGCCCCGCGGCGGCGCTCGGCCCCCAGGCGGGGCAGGGCAGGGCAGGGCCGGGCCGGGCCGGGCC
>NW_020450738.1:567608-570223 GCF_003343035.1 Apteryx rowi | reverse complement strand
GTCCGGGCCCCCCGCCGGGCAGCTGGAGGCGGGGGGCTGCCCGGAGTCTTCCTCCTCCTCGTGTCCTTCTCCGGTGAACAAGGCAGGCAGCTTTCCCAAAATGGGCGACCCGGCGTCAACGGAGGGCAAAACCTCCTCTTCCTCCTTCGGGTACGAGAGCGACGACGACGACGAGGCGGAGTGCAAGGCTGCCTGCCCCGGGAGCCCCCGCGGGGGGTGCCCCGGCGGCGCGCCCCGCGCCCGCGGCGCCCGCGACGAGGCGCATTATATCAGCACGCACGAGATCCAGCTCAGCGAGGTGGACCACGACATGGACTTCGACGCGGGGCTGGCCGCCCGCTGGGACTTTGAGGACAACAACGTGATCTACTCCTTCGTGGACTACGCCTCCTTCGGGAGCGACGAGACCCTCGGGGACACGCAGACGGAGGAGGACAATAGCTGCTACCTGAGCACGACCACCAGCGACCCCAATAATCAGACGGACAGTATCGATAATACCAGCAGCACGGAGATCGTCAGCATTAATTCCGAAAACGATACCCCCGGCACGGACAAATGCGCCAGCTCGGAAGAAAGTCAGTCCAAGCACCCCAGCGACACGAGTGAGAATCCTGCAGGCCAGATTCTCCTATCAATCAAACCGACTTCCAGGGCTATAAATGAGTCTAGCAACGTGCACGAAAAGCAAAACATTATTTATGCTGCCAAGCATGAAGGCGACATGAGCCTCCGTGTCTCCACAGCTCCTGAACGCAATTCAAGTTTAAAACAAGACGCGATCCATGACCATGCAAAAAAATTTATTGCGGTCCCCGCGCGTCTGCAAACCAGGTGTGGAGCCATAAAGGCAAAGGAAGTGGGGGAATACTCGAGCGGCGCCTCCAGCGCCGTCAGCGAGCTCGATGATGCCGACAAAGAAGTGCGAAACCTGACTGCCAGGGCTTTCCGCAGCCTGGCTTACCCCTACTTCGATACCCTCAGCTTCGGCTCCCGAGCCTCTTCCGCCTCCCTGTCGGACAATGCGCTGGGCATCAACCGCTGGTCCACTTACTTGGACCTCAAATGCAGCAGCTTGGGGCCGAAAGCCGAGCAGAGCCTGCTGCGCGGCCCCGGCGGCGGGCAGCTCTGCGTCCGCTCCAACAAGTCGCAGACGAAAGCCCTCGAGTTCGTGGTCAGCAAGCTCGACGGGGAGATCGCGCACGTCGAGGCGCCGCCGCTGGCGGCGGGCTCCCGCGTGGTGACCCTGCTGGAGAGGCTCCATGTCGGCGGGNAGCCGCCGGGCCACGACGGCGGCAGAGCGGCGGAAACGCCGGAGGGGGCCAGCAAGAAGTCCAAATTCGCCTCCAGCCTCCTCAAAAACGTCATCTCCAAGAAGATGCAGCTGGAGCACGAGTTCAAGATGGAGCGGGGCGAGATCACGGACACATCGTACAGGGGTCTGTCGGGCGCCTTGTGCGGCAGCCGGGAGCCGGAGCCCGGCGGCGGCGGCCGCGAGAGGCCGCGGGAGGGCGGCGTGCAGCGGCAGAGCTCCCGGCACTCGGAGGGCAGCTCCGACTACACCGTGCTGACGGCCGAGGAGGCGGGCGAGGCGGGCGGCAGCAGGTCGCCGGCCTCCAAGGCGTCGACGCCCCGCGAGGGGAGCCGCAGCCTCGACAGAGCCCTGCCGGAGGAGGCGTGCGAGGTGAAGAGGGGCGCCTCGGAGGCCATCAGGGCCACCTTCCTCCGCAGCCAGAACAGCGCCTTCAGGTCCTGGAAGGAGAGGGAGGCGGAGAAGAAGGAGGAGAGGGCGCCCGTGGGGAAGCTGAAACTCCCCTCCCGACATGACTGGAGGGCCGACCTGGGCGAGATCTCGGCCGGCAAGTCCACCAGGATGTCCCGGCTGTTCGTGCCCACCATCCAGCACGGCGCCAAGGAGAAGGAGCCCGGCAAGCAGGCGACCAAGTGCTCCACGGCCGCCGCCTCCGCCGCCGCCATAAAGCCCAAAGCCCCCGAGATCAAGATCAGCCTGGGCAGCGTGCAGCAGCCCAGGGACCCGCCGTTCAGCATCGCCCAGCTGCTCACGCCGCAGCTCGCCCCCGCCGCCCTGCCGCGGCCGCCGGACGAGGGCCGGGGCCCGCAGCAGAAGCCGCTCAAGGGCGACGGCGCCGACAAGGTGCCGCAGTTCCTGGTGCGCGACGTGAGGGACGGCAAGCACAAAGCCCAGGGGCCCATCCACCAGGTGAGGGACGTGCGGAAGCTCCTCAAGAGCTCCTACAGCTACGACTCGGGGGATAACAGCAGCGACAAGGGCAGCGTCGCCTCCGACCAGGGCGGCTCCGAGCAGAAGCCCCGGCAGCTGGTGATCGCCGGCATCCCCCGGCCGCTGTCCCCTGTGGTCATCACCTGCCAGGCCGTCAGCAGCAGCAGCACCAAGGCCGCCGAGACGGGGGCCAAAGCGGCGGCGGGCAGGGTGCTCGCCTGCCCGCCGGAAGGCACCATCCTGGTGCACCGCACCTCCGGGCGGCTGCCCGTGGCCACCATCGCCCCCAACAAGAGCGACCCGCGGCAGCCGGCCGTGCTGAAGATCGTCTCCAAATCCGCCGCGCCCTGGCGGCACCAGCCGCCGCCGCAGC
>NW_020450738.1:385346-566248 GCF_003343035.1 Apteryx rowi | reverse complement strand
TACGTGGCCACGGGCAAGGGGCCGCCGCCGGCGCGGCGCGGGGCGCCCGAGGCCAAGCCGCTCGTCAGCATCAGCTCGGCGGCCGCGGGGCCGCGCCTCGTCGCGCCGCCCTCCTTCGACGGCACCACGGTGCGCTTCGTGGTGGAGCACCGCTGAGCGGCCGCGGGTGAGTGTCGCTGCAAGCCATCAGTGATCTGTTAGGTTTCAGTCTAGACACTAGTTATTTTCGAAAAGGTGTAACATCCAGTGCCTGTGTTTCTATATTAGCTTGTATTTCTTATGGTAGCTTATAGCTTAGCGTCAGACTTTGGTTATTCACATATTTAGAAAATATGGTATACGCCAGACTAGAATCACATCTTACAGCCTTACTGTATCTGTTTTTCTTTCCCATTACCCCTTTCTGTCACCGTACCTATTCCACCTTTTCCTTTGTCTACATAACTTTCATATCTCTATATGGAAACATTTCTCTTCCTTGCTCTTATTTTCTGCTTTTTTTTGTTTCCCTTATTTTCTTACATCTTTTGTCCTTCTCTTTGTAGTTGGTTGGTTGGTTGCTTGTTTGGGATGCTTGTTTCCCCCCATCAAAGACAGCAGCATAATCAATGGTTTTTGCATCTCATGCAAGTTTCCGGGTAAACGGTAGAAGATTCTACGTTCCAGTTGATTTCACATCAGAGAAGGTTTTTGAATGCCGTAATCCTGTGCAGATCCTAAAATGGATTAAAAGAACTGCCAGATTTCATCACCTAACCATGGATTTTGAGCAGCATGAATAAATACTGTCTTTTTTAGAATCCCATTTTTTACCATCCAAAATATGCTGAATGAGTGCTCTTGAGCTTTTTTCCTCACTCTGTTTCTTTTCCTACTGCACATCATCTCTCCCTCTCTTCTTTACTCTATTTTTTTCCTTCTTTTTCACATCTTCATTCACAAATTGTGTCACTGTGTCAAGGACTGATCCATCTTGGTCACTGCCACCTTTTGGAAACCAATGTGATATAACTCACTTTAATCTTTGTCGTTGATGTGATGCTTTTGGTGGTGTTAGCACCTGACCCTCCAGATATCTGTCGCTGTTGCAGTCCTTGTTTCTGTGGCAAATGTTCTTTTCCATGTAATCAGTGGGATAAAATGGATCCCGTAGATTTGGACTCTGGCAAAATCCAAGGTGAAATATGCCTGTTCTGAACAATTCTTAAGTTCTTGATATACACCAAGCGTTACAGAATACATATTTGTCTCTGAGAAACAAGCTGTGATATCTCTTCCCCCTCTTCCTCTTCTGAAGAAAAACAGTTTGTGAGTGTTTGGCAACATAGTTCTTACCTGGATTTCCCTGCTGCCCTCTTTCCTTAATATGAAAAAAAAAGTAATGCTTATTTTCAGTTTTAGCATACTTGCCATGTCTGTCTGGATCCAAATCTAGACAGCGCTGACCTGTAGTGGTCTGCCCTCATGGAGTTCATTCCTGGAATGAATGACTGAAAATATATTTTTAACTTGTGTATCTGTTTCCACTTTATACTCTTGGGAGCTTATGCCTTATTTTAGATATATGAATGAGAAGGTAGCACACAAGACTATACCAAATTGTACTACAGATATTAAAAGGGTACTAWTTTTCCTTGCTCTGTTTAACATGTGCCTAAACTGAAGACACGTTATAGTTGCAAGAACACACATGGTGTTTACCTTTATAGTCAGAGTAGCCTAAACCAAATAGGAGTATTTCTGTCATCGGAGAATACAAATATACTTACTAATTTCAAGTGTTTCTACCTGTCTCCTGCCAGGCAACATATGTCTGCCTTTAAAAAGTATTTGCATACAGATAGGGTATATGAGTGCTTTTTTTAAAGCATATATCATCATGGATATTAATATCTTTAAACTTTAGCTTTCTTTAATTGTGAGCTATTCAGTAGACTGTAAATGTACATTATTAAGCCAAGGAGTAAACTTACACTGACATATACTGCATGTAGGATTTACTTACGCTGGAGCCTTCACTGCCAATTTAGTAAAGTGGGGGTCCAGTTTTAGTGGGGAACATGGGAATATTCCAAGAATTAAAATGGCTCTAGTATTTGGTCTAGTAAATTGGTCTAAGAATGAAATTAAGCATGAGCTTGAGCTTAAATTCATGGCTACTTAGGAAATGTTCAAATAGTTAAGCATGAGATTAATTGCTCTTCTTGGTAGAGACACTTTCCTGAGCAATCACTGAGCCGCAGGTTTTACAGGGGGTGACGGTAAATCCTTGACTGATCGTGTTCTCATGTTGCTGCCTGTGTGCGTGGCAGTCTCGGGGACCACCACCCTGTGGGGGTCGGTAGGGCCGTAAGGGGGTGCATGTTTTATACCTCGAGCAACTACGAATAACTCTGCTGGAAGAAAAAAGCTACCTCCCACTTAGTCTGTTAAAAAAAGTTGGGATGTTCTTGTTTGATGTTGGCAGTATTTTAGGAAATTAGTAGCAAGAATGCTGAGATAATGAAGGAGATGCTACACACTTCTCTGGAGTAGTAACAGTTGCTTGAATATTTTCTGTCAGTACTCTGAGAATTTACTTGTTATTAATGATAGATGTTTGGTTTTTTTACAGGATTAAGGAAGATGAATCGCCCTCCTTTAATGTGGAATACACTTGATAACTCTAAATAATCATCCTAAAAACCGCTTCTACAGTTTTCTCATTTTTTGCTTCATACAAAGCAAGTGTGTAAGTTTCTTGTTTTCTCCTAAATCCCTATTTCTGGAGTATGCATAAATTTAATTATGCAAACCACACTAAATTACTTTATTACTTTCTGCAAAGTTGTTTTTATACTGAAACCAAACTGCAGATTTTTATGTTGCCACCGTGCTTGTGGCTAGTGGTAGTAGTACCACTGCAGCTGTTTGCAAAACTGTGTAAACGTAGCAGTGTTCAGGTCTGGATCAAAATACAGCTTCTTACAGGTCCTTGGAATTTGTTACGGTTATCTAAGGCAGTCATACAACTCTTTAAAAAAAATAAGGCGCTCAACTTTCTCCTATTGAAGTAAATGAGGGTCGTCCCRTAGATTTCAGTGACAGTGAGATCAGATTTCTATTTTGTATTCTGTAGCTCTGCACTTTGAATTGCAAACATAGAGATCTGTAGTGTTTAGATTATCCTTAGTGTTTCTTTTTTGGCGTGATTCAAAACTGGTTGTGTAAATATCAGGAAACATGTTTCATTGTTTTCATTTTCCATTTGCTCCTTTGTAATGTGTTGGACATCACAAGTTGCCTTAATTATGACAGTGTTTAAATAGTGGAAAGCCAGAAGTTGAATGTAATATTTTTAGACCCTAGTTCTAAAGGAGAGGACAGCATTTATTTTTCTTTAAGACTGCAGTCTTTTCTTTCTTCAATTTCAACGCTATTGAAAACGTGCTCCCAGTGATTCCCATTCAAGAGGAAATTTTTAATGTTACAGTTGCACCAATATGTAGTTATTTTCTTTTAGCCATTGTTTGACAGTTTTTTCTGAGGTCTACATCCACACTATCTGTATTTGCTGAGGAAAATATTTCCCTTTTGAATAGGAAAATATAAAATAAGATTAGTCAAAATGCAGTGGTATTTGTCCATATGTCCAACTGCGCTTAAACCGATGATTTTGTTGCTAGCAATTAGTTTGTTTCAGTAAAAGAGAATTATTACCATGATGGTGAAACTAAACTATGTTAGTGTGTTCCTGGCCCAGAATTTTCATTCAGTTCAGTAAAGTATTTGGCGAAGCTGATAAATGTCAGATCAAGCCTAAATTATTTATTGTAAAGCTTTCTTGAATTAACGGGATGACAATTCAAAAAACAAGTACAAAAAACAAAAGTCAGTACTTAAGAGTTTGCCCACGCACAAGATTTTCTTGCACCTGTTCTCAAGGTTTTGCCTCTCCTGGTAGTTCTGCACTTGCATAATTTTAAACATTGCTTTTTAGACTTGATGTGTTTTATTGTAAGCATTGCGGTTGTTTTACATGTAGATTTTTCATCCGACGTTAAGTGGTTCTTCATCATATGAGAAATTCAGCTTGCTGCTGTAATTTTACTTAGGAAAGCCCCCCTTTGACGCAATGGGAAATATCTTTGAGTGCAAGCTGGCCGTTAATTTTGGAAACAGTTTAGAAGCTACTGTGTAACTCTGTCCCGTAAATTTATTTTTTGTGTGATTTTCTGTCTTGCTGTAACATTTTAGCTCCTTTTTAGTGGACAGCAATTTGAGAAGTTTATGGTTGTCCGGCTCCTTCAGCTGGAAAATACCAGGAGAGCCATGCTTGTTAAAGCCTCCGGAGGAGCTGGCCACCTGCTTGTTTCTCTTGTTGAAATCACAGGAACAGTGTGTTTTCAGATCGCRTTCAACTGGCCAGTTCTGCAAAAGAGCCAAAAATCTAAGCATAAAGCAGGCCTTTCCCAGAGACTTGTATAACAAAGGGGAAAATCGTGTTAAAGTAATTGGAACCAAAATTTCTACTGAATAATATTAAGGTTTATGTCAACTAGTTTTAAGGATGTTTTTTCACACAGTCTGAGGAGAAAAATAACCTGTTGCTAAAGAAGTTTCAGAGGGTTCTATTCTTAAAGAAAACCACAGGTTTTCATTTCCTTGAGTAACATATAAGATGAAGAAAAATCAGCTACAACTGTCTTTAAATATGYGTATGAGATTTTATTTCAATGGCATTTATTTGTTTACAGGCACAAACTGAAATTGCCTTCAGGATGAAATGCACTGCAAGTATACAGATAGKGAGTGATTTAGCATGTGTCTTCTCATTTATTTTCATCGTTGTGGAAATCAAATGAAAAAATAATATTCGAACCCTAAAGACCTTGAAGTGCCCATTTAGAACATATAGTGTGTAAACGTAATCCCTGTGCTCTTCAATCGAACTGTCTGCAGTTATAGGCTTTAATTTTCTGCCAGGATTCTGACTAAATGCCTCCTAAAGAAAACAAATGCTTCTTCTCTGTTTATGACCGATAAGCCTATATATGCTAAGAATAGAGTACCAGTGTTAAACAAAACAGTACTTCCAACTGCAGGACAGTGCAGGTACCCGAGTAGATTTTCCATAGAGACATAAATGTGTATGGTACGTACATTATAATACTAGCATCTGTGTTTAAAAATATTAGTGCTGTATCTTTTCCAATATCGGTGCTCGGAGCTAAGTTTCACATTGTAGTTTACAAGATATAGGTTTGCACACACAGACTCAGGGTTTACAGTTTCACCCGGTGTACTTGAAAGGAAAAAATGTATAGGAAACAGATGTCCTGTATTGCAACAGATATTTGATGAAGGAAAATTTTGTAGTTTTTTTTAACTGCCTGTAGAGATGAAAGCAATGACATGAGGCAATACCAACAGCTATTTATTTTCTCAGGGGGGATTTCTTCAGCAGAATGTGTCAATTCTAATGTTTGCTTAATCTTGTCTATTATTAAACAGACTTCATGTTTGCATAAAAGGGTCAGTTTTGCAAGGTGCTGAGCTTCGCAGACCTTGAGGCATACCTTTAACTTCAAACATCCGAGCAGATTCCTGTTGGCCTCAGTGCAACCATTAGTTATTTTTTGTCCACTGGCTGAGTGCTTTGCTGAACTCGGTGCGGAGCTTCAGTGCCTTGCAGAATCGAGTCCTGGGTTCTTAATGTTACGCGTGTCAAACCGGACCGCTGGGCTCGAGTCTAACAGGACACACGCAGCAGATGTTGCCACAGAAGGCTGCTAGGCAAATCCAGTAATATGGTGCTCCTCCGCGTATACCCAGTGGTGAATTTCTCAAGCTAATGGGGTGATGTGTAACCACATATCTTGGACTGGAATCAAGCCCTCTGCTGGGGTTCACAAGCTGCTAGTATTATATGTTTCACGGTGCAGTCACAGTACGTTACAGTTGAAATTCACCCTGTGCATAAAGCAGGGCAAATCCTGCACGCCACTCAGGTGCCGCCTCAGCCCTGGGGCTGTGAGTCAGGGGCTGCGCTAGCTGGCCACTGACTTCAGCAGGTTTTACACCAGGATCTGTTTAAAAATGTCAGCAGGACTGGGGTGATGTATGAGTCTTGTTCTGGGCTTTTGCAGGGGGGTCGGTTTCATTTGGTTAAAATTAATCCTATATTTAACTCACTTGGTGAAAGATTTAAAATGTATTTATGGGTTGTGTGTTTTTTCCTGTCTGCATTCAGAGATGGCTTTACTATCTTGTGTTGATGGCCAAAGTGTCATTCCTCATTCTTATAAATTACCGTTAACTTGTGGCTACCTGAGAACACATACAGTACTTTAAAAATGCTTGTGTTGAAGGTGATCCTTTCTTCCCCTTCTTTTTGTGTTTTTGTGTTTTTTCTTTTTTCTTTCTTTTTCTTTTTCCTTTTGTAAGGGAGTGGGTTATCAGCATAAAGATATTTAAAAGTGCAAATGTGAAGTACGGATAACGATTGTTAGGAGAATGTGGGTGGTATGTTTGATGCGAGAGCAGTGGGTTATATGGCAAAGGGTAAAATGCTGCGAAAGCATTGTGTGGAGAACGGGGTTGTTGCCTGTGGAAAAAAAGAAGAGATATGACTGGCGAAAAAAATGACTCTTTGAGCTGCTTTCAACATAACCAACGCTGTGGCAAGTTCCTAGCTGAAGTCTGAAGTTGATGCCGTTACAGAATGCCGTGAGCTTGGAGTTTAAGGACAGCAGAATTGCACTAACAGTGTGTTGCACATCAAGAACACTTAATTAGATGAGGATCAGGTGAAAAGAGACTGTTTGAAACCACTGAATACCAACATTTGTAACTGAATGAGTAAGCATTTGTATTATGTTTTTTTGAATGTTATGACAAATAAAATGTATTTTTCAGTAAAAGACACACTGCAGATGAGCGTGTGGTTTCCTGCGTGATCATATTTTTGTGAAATTACGTTTGCTCTTACGCAGAACAAGTAATAACAGTAGCATTATTTGGTTGAACATGCAGAAGAAAAGATTTCACTGCATAGCAAACCCCAAAATCCACATTTAAAATCTCCCTGAGTTTGTCACAGTATAATTCTGTTTCTGACCTGATGTCACTCTACTTATTCTGTAACTTCAGGACAAAGGGAAGTTGAGGGCATTGCTTCATTTGACTCTACTTTTCTCCTTGATTTTTTTTTTCCAGATTAAAATTAAATTAAATAGAACTCTTCGGCTTTAATGGACTAGCTTTGACTGGCATATGGTTTTGGATATCAAACGAACTGTGTCTTTGTCTGCTGTAATCTCTCTGGATAGAGCGACTGGTGAAGTGAATAATTTTTTTCTGGTCATTCTCTTTGTTATTTTCATTGTTTAATATTGTGATACGACCCAAAATGGGATCACTTTCCAGGAGGATAGCAGAATTGCTTGAATTATTGCTAGGAAAAGTCTTTCGCTGCTTTAATGTGTTCATTTATCTCAGTGGAAGTTGAATAGCTTTCTGATGTTAAGTCAAGTCCAAATGTTAAAAAAATCACAAGTCAAACACCAAAAATTACAAAATGGACTTGAAAATTGTAAGAGMAGTTTTTGCATTTAAGAACTTTCTCTGTTCCCAATTTTCAGTATCCAGAAGTAAATTTTAATCGTCTTCCTTTTAACCACATGCCCTAGAACTTAAAGGAAAATGGATTTTTACCACATTATTTACCTGCAACGAATAAAATTTGAAGTAAAACGTCTACTACAGATTTGCAATGGCATTCCAAGACATGGCAACACTGCCTTCCTCCACAAGTTTAATGATAAAGCAGTAGGTTGGTGTTTGAAATACTCTCTTACTGTATTCTTTGAAGTTTGTATCTTAGCATTGCATTTAGAATAGACTTAACTGCCAACATATGGTTAGTGACATTTATGCCAAAATATAAATGGATTAATGGCAAACTCTCGACTCTTACAAGATAAGCAGGAGTAGATGCTGACAGAAACAATTGAGAAGAGGGAGAAAAGAACTGAGGAGAGTGGAGCTACAGGMTCTTCTCAGCAGGAGCATGCTGGAAAAGCCCAGGATAGCAAAGAATGACCAAAAGAAGATCAAAGGAATAAAGTAATTGTGGGTATTTAGACCGGAGAGAAGCCCTGACCCCAGAAGAAAGTCTGAAATTGCAGATGTAGCTGGGGTTATCAACAGGGAATTTTGGTAACTGCTCTGTTGCTTTTCTCTAAGAAGAGTTACTGGACCCTGGAGCCTAATTTCAGTGGAACCCTCTAATGAGCTCCCCCCATCACTGCCCATTAGTCTCTCACAGTACATAAATCCTTTAAACTGAAACCTTTGCTTAAGAGAGGTCAAAAATAGATTGCATCGAGAAGTGAACTCTAACCTTTTCCTAAGGAGCATGGTCTTCTAGCCAACAGCAGTGCACCTTGCACTACAAGAATCCTCAGAAACACAAATGGAGGAGCTTTGGACAATATTAATCTTTGGACTTTATATTAATCTGAAGAATCAAGTGAAATGTTTCAGGGATTTTAAAGGATTAATAGGATTAGGCTCTATACATAGTCTTTAAAACATCACTGGTGAGAATGATGAGACCAAAAGGTAGAAATACTGCTTTTTTTTTTTTTCAGGAGGAGTGGGAAGAATGCAGAATTAGTAGATAATTCCCTGATGTCAGTAGTAAGCAAGCTATCCAGGATAAAACCAGGTAATATGGTATGTTTTGGTGGAAAAATCTATTTTATACTTGCTATCATCTGGGGTTGTCACTATTGAGAACAATTTGCTTGACAAACCCCACCTGTATCTACCTACTGTATTCAGCTGTTTTATTTTTGAGGTTCCTGTCATCTAAATACCAAGTCAGAACCCGACGCTGTAAAATGCGGCATCCAGGTGCAGTCTGTAACTACCCTGCTTTCCATCAACCTCCCCTGGACTAGGCACATGTTTCAAGTTGAAAATGTACCTAAAAACCTTGCTCAATTGGGATTTCTGTGTATTTTACTATTTTTAACAAATCGTGCTGTATTCTAAGGCACACGGGCATTGCAACATTCATTATATGCGTTTGTAGCTCCTAAAAGGTGTCTATCCATATTTAAGTACTTCCGTTCCTTTTGCACTGTAATCTCTCTGGGCCGCTCTGAATTCTCTGTCCGATGCTCTCGATAAATTAGAGTTGACTTTATAGGTGACATGTATTCGTTGTAAATCTGGGGTAGGTATTTTACAAGTTGTATATGTGTTAATCCAGCATTTTTCACCAATGCTGAGGTCATTTTGGTAAAAATAAAGTACTTCAAATTATGATCCTGTTCACGTTAACAAATGAAAAAGAAGGCTGCTGTCAGCCTGACCGAGGGCTCTTCTGAGATCACACTGATTTACACCCATGCAAGTCTGGTTCCTAGCAATCCGTTATTGGTAGGAAAGAATTATGCCTTTTATCGGGAGTTGTTTATGGTCAGGTGTTGCAAAAATAATGACATTTAGTCCCAATATTTGTTGACCAGTACTGCATTGATGGGTTAATTCTTAATGCTCATCAAGGACTTAAGTCCAAATCTAAACAGCATTGTATGACCTGTATTTCTCCATTTAACATGGTGTTATTAACATGAATACAGTGTTACTGAAAGATTTTAGATTAACAGGTTTTAAGGTTAGTCCATAAGAAGGCCAAGAGATCCCTTTAAAGGACTTTAAGATGACCAAAAAGCCCTTTGAAAATAGGACATCTGATTTCAAATTTAAAAAGCCTCCATGGGCCTATTAAAATTAAAAGCAAGTCATGAATGGCATTGTAAATAGGTTACAGTTCCTGAACCATTTGAGCAAATATGCTCAGGTGTTTGTATCTTCAAAGGAATATACTTCCCCTCCTTAAAATGAAAGATGCTTTATTGGAAGTTGTGACTTGTAAAATGGCCAGGAGTGGAGAATCCACACGAGGGGGGAGATGTTAAAGATCCACCCAGAGTGGTGAAGAGGCCTCGGCTGGAGCGGACATTGGTTTGAGTTTCAGTTGGAGCAGCAGAAAATTCAACATAAACCAAGAAAGCAAAGGAAATCAGGCTTCATTCTTTTCCTTGCTCATAGCACTTCCTTTTCAAACATTTCCCGTAGCCTTTAAATTTATTATTTCGTGGAAGACAGGACTGGAGTCTCTCTCTTGGAAGAGATCTGCTGTCCAAACTCAATGATTCTTTGTATTCTGCTGTGTTCTGTGCACGAGAATATGCYTAGGGGTGGAGCAAGAGTCTGAATCCTCGAATTTGAGTACCTTTTGAAGAGTATGTGGAACGTACTCTTTAAAAATTAGCACTCTGAAAGTTTAAGGGGAAAGTTTTCAAATCTCTTTTTCAAATGTGTTGGTTTTTTGGACTTAGCTGCATTTTTATTATGTTGATGTTTCTGTGGCTTCTGTTAGTAAAATTAAGATTTTTCTTCTCTAAACCTGGTGTATGAAATATTAAATTGCTACTATTGCTGATTATTTTAAAATATGCATAACATACATTATTGAAATGCATATCATTTATTTGTCATTAGCCCCAAATGATTTGATAAACATTCACAGTGTTTACTTTGGTTGTAATCCTAAGTGTGTTTTTACTTCTAATGCAGGATCAAGCAAAGTATTAATTTCACCTTATTTTTAGAAGATTGTCCGTTTTGTTGTTTCCGTAGCTATGGAGTCCATGTAAGTAAGCCGTTACCTTCTATTACCCAGCTGTTGAACTAAAACCCTATTGGAATTCCCATTATGTCCAGCTGTTAGAATCAGATAACTTCAGAAGCAAGTGTATTGCTATGATACCATGAGGTATCCATGAGGACATTTATCACTTCTGAAGGAGTAACTTCAGCTTCAGAAGCTCTGTTTGATTGAATTTCAAGGGGTGCTGTCAAAGTCGTGCAAGATTAAAAATTGCCCTTAAGGCCTATTGTGCCATTCCAGAGGACCTATTTTCAATAATAGAGATGGGTAGATGATGTTCCTCAACAAGCTGTGCCAGTGCTTGATGAGTAATTAAAAAATAAAATGCACACATCAGTGTCTCCAGGAGACTGATTTATGTTAAATGAACCTGTGCATGTTCACATGAAAGAAAAGCACACACGGTGTCGTTGTCCAAATACTTGGCAGTAAGCAGATTATCTTTCATAATCAGAAAATGTTTAATGCTACCCTTTTTAAAAAGCGAGCGCTGATGTTGCATTATTTTTATGTGCCAAAGGGCCCCATTTTACAGGCCTGTGTTGAGAAGATTCTTAGTAGTCAGATTTGCTAACTTAGGGAGGCGGGCGGCCTTACAGTTAGAATTGTGATATAAGACAAATAATATAGATACGAATCAGAGCCCTGGAACAAGCTTCCTACATTTTAATTCTGGTTTTGGGTTGTGAAGTCATTATAGGTAAGCCTGGCAGACTGTCTATGCAAACTSTGATGGGGGGCTGACGTCTTAATCTGTTGATACCTTAATTCTCTACCTGTAACATATTGACAATAGCTCTTCCTTTGTGCCACCATTTGTCCATCTTTTGTATTTAAACTGTGAATACTTAGGTCTGATCTTATGTTTAGTTGTTTTTTTATATGATGCAAATAGCAAATAGTAATAATAATTTTTAAAAGCTTGTCTTTAAACAGTTTCTGTTCCTAATACAGTTGTACAAGTATCAAACAGCATCTACAGAATGGAGGGCGCAGACTTTGAGGATGGCTGTTGAGGGGAAGAGACAGCTTTGTGGGAGCCTTGTTGCAAGAAGATAAGAGGAGGGGAGGTTTGGAAGGGAGGAAGGAGAAGCTGACCCTTGGAGAAGGAGAAGGAAATTTTGGGGGTAGGATGTTGCATAAAATCTTAAGCAGAGAAACTGAAGAGAGCGTTTAAGGCTACTGAGGATCAGCAGCTGGTTTGCTAGCAGTGCCGGCAAAGTTATCTTGCAGGATGCTGTCACTGCCGTCAGTGGTGGAATCACTTTGGCCTAAACTCATCTCCCGTCGCTGTCGACACAGAGGGTGGGTGCACAGGTTGTACCATTGCTCTAGGCAGAGAAATTGGACAGACATCTCCAGAACACAATTCATCTCATCTGCGATCTGTGCATCCTCTGGAAATGCCTCTCCCTTCACTAGAGAGGGGGAGCCTAAAACAAGTAGGTGTCTAACTTACCTTATTGATTGCAAGGGGGGGAATTAAATAGTTCCTGCTACCCCCGTCAATACCATTCCTTCACCAACAAGGGGCTATCCCAACCCAGAAGGTAACAGACAAAAAAAAAGACCAAAAACAAAATAATTTTTCATACTATATTTTTGCCTGCTTTATTTTTTATGCTCTGACTAGAAGGGTGTCAGCATTCTCAGGAAAGACAACAAGCACACTGTTTCGTCCTGTTGATAGTTTGATTTCCGCAGGTTGGGCACTTTTGCTTTTTTACAACATGAAAGTATTTGGGATTTTTTTATTCTTAAAATTTTTTCGTGACACTCTACAAGCTTTTCCTGCCTGATTTTATTTTTTTGTAAAACAATTGTTCCTGGCTTTTACTTTCACAAGCACTCACACACCTTGTCCTATAAAAACTGAATCAAAGGATCATGTGGGAGATCCAATGGGTTGCGATGAGATATATTTTTTCTTAATCTGTGATGCTGTCATAAATATAAAATGTGTATTTTTTTCACAGTTCCTGTGGAGTCACTACAAGGTACGTATATAATTCATTTTAATTGGATGACTTGTATGAGTAATGATTACTTGTTTGCATTGAAATATGAGCCTAACTTACCTAGGAGAGAATGTTCTCTTCCTGCACAGGCTTTGCTAGACTGTGCATTTAAAATGGTTTCTTTCAGGACCTTTATGTTCATTATAGTTCAGAATTGCCTTAGTGGGCAGTGTTTTGAAATAGACTTGCCTTGATTACACACAGTGACAAGAATTTTCTGGAGGCAACTTTGAAGAGCAATCAGCGTTGGCTGAAGTCTGCTCTTGGTAATAGCCACAGAAATTATACCATTGATTTCAACGGGAACAGAATTAAGGCAACCGTAAGTACTTGGAAGTGCTAAGTGAAAATGTTACCCTACATTTTCAATCAAATGTGTCTAACTAGAGCAGTTAATACAAAAAAATGATAAATAATAATAATAATCAAGCTCTGACTGTTTAAAAAAGGCAAAAATCCTTTAAAAATCTTGTAAAATAAGACTACTTTTTTGTAAACAGGCAATACTGAGTAAGCAGGAATTCATGGTCCCATTTAGATGTTAATTTATATTTGAGTATTTGAATGAGGATTGGTCATAGGCCTAAAACACCTAAATGCTTTAAAACATATTCATAAATAATCATTCTTTATACATCATAATTGTTCTTACTGCATGTCAAAAGCATGGACTTCTGTATTCCCTTGCCTAAGAAAAAAAAATGAGGGCTTATTTTTGCTTTTGGCACAAAAAAAGTAAAAATAACTAGCACCGCCCTTGGGGGAGTGCATGGAATGCTACCAGATTGGTCTTTATTTGCTTTAGCTTTTTTACAAAAGTCTTAAATATAGGTAAATATGTAAACACTGTGCACGCGCTAAGAGTTTGATCCTGGCCTGTTGAAATCAATGGCAAATTTCCCATTAACTGCAGTAGAGCAAGATCAAGCTCCAAGTTAGTATGGTACATACAAGCCTATGGATTCAGGAAGTGAGAGCTCATTTCAAAACCAGTTGCTGGAGGAATCAGACTCGGTGCTGAAAACCTTCCTGCACATGTTGGAGTTTTCTTGATGGAGAGGATACTCAGAACCTGGCAACAGTTCCACTTTTGCTTTCCTTGAGGTATACCGTCTGCCAGATGGTAGACTTTCATATTTAGTCACGTATCGCCTGTAAAGATACAATGTAGTTATCTGGCATTAGCAAATTTGTGCAAAATCTATACCCTGTGGGTGAATCTAGAGATAAAACACTTCACATACATACTAGGTTACCTAACATGTAGGTATAATCAGAACGTGTTTTAATATCCGCAGAATAACAGATACGCTTTTCTTAGGATTTGCTGGAGACCCTTGAGTTCCTTAAATCCGCTCAGGCTTACCATCTTTTGGATCAAAAAAGACTGAATGGAAATCTGGCACTGCAAATGTTATCATCCTCAGCTCTTAGCAAATAGGGATTAGGAGGGAGTAGTAAGCCAGTCTTCTCACATGGCAATGCAGTTACTATTCTTTGGCCATTGAAAAGCATCTTTTACCTTATAGTCCAGTTGTTTAGATTTCAGGAGAGTTGATGCCTTAATAAAATGTGATAGGGCGTCACAATTGCATCAAGAGCTTAGCATGCCAGGTACTTTTATCAACACTAGTAAATAGCAGATCATGAAGAAATCTTTCAAATTCAGCTAGTTTATGGCTGTGCAGTTATTCTCTCAATACTGTAACAGAGAACTATTGTGCAAAGCTTCAGGTCATCTTCAGAATTGATTGTGCATTAGGGGAGCAGTCCTGCAACTTCAGTTAGTTTATTTGTAAAACCAGATTAGAAAATCTGACAAAAGTGCAAATTCAGAGCATGTTTAGTGATCTTCTCTAAGGTCCTTTCTCAGTCTCAGGGCTGAGGGACAGGGAGGAATGGGTTAGCAGAGATGTTGGTGCATGGAACAGCCTACACTGCACCAGCTTGTATTAGACTGAAATTTGGCCTCTGTTGTTAATCTCTCATGGCTGTGAACACCAAACATTCCAGATTCACCAGCTGGCTGAAAGAACTCCTTATAAATTGTGTAGCCTCACTTATAAATTGTGTACCCTTAGTTCTTACCTGAATGGAGATTCAACTCTGTCCATCTGCATGCAGACTAAAAATGGGTACTGTGAAAACTGCACTGTGGAGATGAAGTCCAATGTTGTTTCTATTTCCAAAGTGGTTTCCATACCAGCCTTTACAAAGAAGGAATCCACCACAATGTTACCAGCAATGAACATGGCTCCCCTACAAATAAATTCAGAAATTACAATTAAAACAGATCAAGAAAAAGGAAATTAAACTGCAAATAGTCCTAGCATCCACAGCTAAAAACTGCCTTCCAAGGACCCTATTTTTCAGGTAAGGGTGTATAAACCCAGATGAGATCAGTGGGAACTGGTGTTACCCACGTGGAAAAGAAAACTACTAATGTTCTCACATATATGTAACCGTCCTTTAATTTTAACTCAAATGCAAGATTATTTATGTTTAGTCTTCTAAGCGGATTTACCTGGGCTTAGGAGCCTGAACTCTCTAAAGCTATAGCATGCACTGCAGGTATCTCACCGATTCTTAACGTTGGTTTTGGATTCCCTGTACCAAAGGCTGAACTCCATTCCTCCTGAGATGTCAATGGACAGGCCACCTTGGAACTCCACACTGGCCCTCAGCCCAGACTGCAGCTGAATGACCTGCAACCATAAGAAAGCGCAGGTAACGCACCAGTAAATGACTGGAAACCGTGTTGATTTCCTTACTTCCCGTTGGACCATGTCTCATCATCTCAAAGTGCTGCAAGCAGTTGTGCACAGTGAAGCTGCTCAGAACCCACCATACTGGCAAAAGTTACATCTTCAGTGGTCATGCATAGGCCAATGCACATTAATTGCTGTTGGTAATTTGCATTTAATGSACTTTCCACCAGCAGCAAGCATGCTTATGGCTTCTTGAAACCTCTACAGCGGGATTGCAAATGCATTGCATGGAGTCAGTTTCGGAAGTGATAATAGTTCAAGGTCACAGCAGTTCATTACTTTTAAGTTTTGACAGTCAGCCAAGATTTTAAAGTTCACTCAGCTTGGCAATCTAACTCACTTTATATAGTTGTCTAGCTTCCTTTTGAACTAGCAGATAAATTCACTGTTTTAAAAGAAGCCTTAATTTGGGAAAAGTTCATTTTGACCACATCTCTTGCATACAAGGACACTTCTTCCTCTCTCCCAGGTGGTTTTCTCCCTCACCCCCRAGGCTTCTGAGCCTGTGGTGTCCTCAGCACCTGTAATGCTGCAGGTGTTTGCAGAATGTGTGAATACTTAATTTCCTCCCTTTTTCTTATGTACAGGTGTTGTGAAAATCTCTCTTTGTCCCTTCCAAGCTGTTCAGTAGCCCCATGTTTCCCACTAATGCTGTCCTAAGTTTTAAGAAAGAAGCAAGCAGACGCAGGCAGTCTTTCAAGTCACTGTAGCAGGAGGTAACATTTGGTGAGGCTGTATTCAGAGCCTTAAAGTTTTCCTGCTGTGGTCAAAGAGTTTGAGAATTATGGTGGCTGTATATGGTTACTTCACCTTTTAAGGTCTGAAACGATCTCTTTGGTAGAGCCAACTTGGCAGTCAGTTGCTGCTGAAGTGGGCTTGAGGTTTAACCTAAGAATGCAGTGGGCTGGCTGTAGCTTATAAATCCAGCACGCCTCCAGCAAGCATGGTCGTATTGTGTTCTAATTTCTTATTTCTGTCCAAGTAAAAATTATAGCTTGTACTTGTGGTCCTTCTGAAATCAGAGAGTTTTTCTGTTGATTGCAATGGGGCAAGGATTACTTTCCAAATTAGTTAAGTAATCCTTATTGGTCTATTTAGATGTGGAGACAAAGCTTATTTTACTTTATTTTACTTTACTTTTAATTGGGACTGAACTGGTCAGTAATTCTTAATGGGTGAGTAGGTAACAGTATATATTTTGGCAGAGCCATGTACACACAACCAGAGGAGCAGATATTTTTAGATGTATTGTCAATTTGCACCTAAGAATATTAGAATAGGATTGGTTTGCAAGGGCTGCACAATTTAAAGTTTTAAAGACTACTTAGCATTAAGTCAGGTTTGTCACTGAAACTGGCACAGAATCTAACGAGCACTTGTCTTGTGTTTTACCAGCTCATCTATTTCCTTATTTAGAGCTGAATCCTGTCCTTTGACTCGTGTGCAAATCCAGCCCAGGCTGATGGGAGGTGTAAAGCACAGGGACCCAGCCTTCTCAGGAGTATTTTCCTTTCCCTTCCTATTTTAAGCTTTGTGTGTCATTTGCAATGGAAAATGGGAYCTGAAAGATCAGGATCTGTAGCTTGTTACTGTTCAAAATGCTGAAATGTGGCATGTTTCAATAAAAAAAAAAGTTTCTCCTTGTACGGTACTGGCAGTGCTACTGTAATGTAACAGAAAGACTGCTGAAAAAGGCACTTCTTCCGTAGCTGGCTATCTTCCAGTGGGATCTGGCTTTCAAGTGGTTTCTCTGACCTATTAATAAGTATTTAATTTCTCTGTGTTTCTGACAGGTGTGTTGCCTAGAAGAAATATTAACACCCCTGAACTTTAATGCAGGTGACTTAGAAGTTTCAAAAACAGTTTTATAAGAGCTGTTTATTTTAGAAGGGGAATTACACTTTCTGGACTGTTACTCTTCGTGCTGAAGCAACACTGTGAGAGGTGGCAATGGCTGTAAAATACACTCTGATGATTTCAGTTGTGGAGTTATGTGAGAGAATATGTTACAGGTAGCAGGCGGGAGTGTAAGCTTTAAACGAGATACTATCAAATTGGAAGCAACCTCTCTGAAATGTTCCTATTGTGATTACTGCAGCTGTAAAGTTAATGAAAGGAAGCTGTTTTCCACGCATTTTTTATCTGGTAGATTTGATGGCACTTTAAGTATAATTCAGTTTTGGTCTTTCTATGCAAAATTACCCTTGTACAAATCCATAGGGAAGCAGAACTTTTAAAACATTTTTAAAATGACTTTCCTCAAAATCAGGCTGTACTGCTGGAATAATTACAAACCAAGTGTTCCAGAAGTTCTCCTTTTCTGACAATTCAACTGCCCCATTTTTAAGTTCCAGTTTTGGCCTCCAAGTCATCCTTTTAGTATTTGATCTCAACTGTACTACATGTTTCTTTTGTATGTTTTTTTGCCTGTTCTGAAATCACACTGCACTCAGCTATGGCACACTGAGTTTTGGTATCAAGGTCTCAGTGTAGAGGAATGAGCACAGTTTTACATCCATACAGTTATCCATACAGTTTTACATCTTTGAAAGAAAATAAAGCCATGTTTGTCTGAGTTGTCTACAGTATGAATTTGTAAAGGAATTTATGTTCTGGGCAAGCCTTCTCCATGCTGGCCAGGGAAAGTGCAGGTAGTACTCAGCTTGCAAGAAGCTGGATTATGGCTGTCTTAYACAGGTTTTCTTCACTTCCAGTGTTATCCCCCACACTTCCATTCTAACAGTGTTTTTTGGTACAGTACTGTTGTAATCACAGTTCAAGGATCTTACAGGTGAAAACACTTCTAATGAAGCTTAACTGGATTATGTGTAAGGGCCCAAACCATTTCGATGTTGTTGCTGACCTAGAGCTTAGATGTAAAACTACTCTTAAGCAGATGTGTTTGAAAAGCAGCTCAGCCTGAAGCTGTGTTCAGCATTGCTTTAAACAATTTTTGTCTTTGTGGAGCTGGAGGTAAGAACAAGTGCCTTTTTTGTTGTGAACACCAGATAGGTGTCCACTGCTTGGTTTCCAGAGAGCTTAGGCAGCAAACGTGCTAGTGGTGACCCTAGAGGGAAAGCAGAGTGGGATCYCATCTAATCACTGTGCTGACAAAGCTTCCAGAGAGTCAGCGTCTGACCGAAAGTGATACACCCTGATATTGTTAAAAATGGCACGCAGTCCCAGCACTGGTGTGCCCTGGCCTTTTATTAGGCTCTCCAAAGGCGAGGAGTTGGGAATCTGCTGGCTGGCAGAGCCCTTGGAGTGCCTGGCCAGCTGATTCGGCCAGAATATTTATGGAGCTTGGTGTGTGCACAACAGTTGGAAATATTTAGTTCTGAAAACGCCGTGCCTGTATGCTCGGAGCTAGAGGACATGATCATCTTTCTCATCTCCCCAGTCTGTTTATTAAATAGGTCATGGCAAAGTTTTTTCCCTGATCTGTGTGCAAGAAATAAGCCGTTGCTGGAGTGAGCTTTTGCTTGCTAATTTGCGCGCTGCGTGGGAAGCCCTCTTGGCTGACCATAGCATGAGTTCAGGTTATAGGCAGCCTTTGTATGCAGGTGCTGTTTTCATGTAATTTTAGTCTGCCTGGATTCTCTCATTTATGTTTTTGGTGGGGKTTTTTTGTCAAGAATTAAAAGGGAGTCAACAGGATTCATCTCCCAGGCCCTCTCTTCAATTTTGCACGTGAACCATATTGCCAATAACTATCCAGAAGTCAAGCAATTCTTTGACTATTCCAGTTTGGACCTGCTGATGTTTTATGAGCTGAGTGCTGCTGCTAAATCTCAAAATTCTGAGGAGATCCCTGTTTGGGCAGAACCAAAATATCAAACCAAATACTGGCTCTGCACTTTGGGAAAGATGTCTAGCTTTTTAGTCCTCTGATAATATATTATGTAGTCAGTTATATTTGTATATGAGTCTATATTTAAGTATAACATGAACAGACCATTTGGGGTGACAGTCACATAAAAAAAATGTAATCTCCATTTTAATTCCTGTTTTCATATGGCTATAAGCATCTGAAATTGCAGCTCTTGCACCTTCTTCATGAAGGTTACTTTTCTCAGAAAGTTTGAGTATCTGAGATTCAATAACTCTGGACTGTAAAAGATGGTAAAAATCTTTCTCCATTGCAAACAAAAAGTCATAAACAATTCCCTTTTTTAGAATATATCTAATGATAATTTGATTGAGGGGAAAAAAAGTAAGAAAGACAAGTGCCTTTTAGACTACTAGTACAAGCTCATTTAGTGGCCTGTGTCTGTTATCCCTTGAAAATAGTCCCTGAACATGCACGGTACATTTTAAACAGTTAGCGATGCTTGTGAAATGAGCCCGAAGATCACATGGTTCACCTAAGCCTGGCTAATTTAGCTGAACATTTGACACGACAGGTACAGCTTCAGTGGATGTAAGATCTTTGGACAGCTTCTAAAGGTTAAAACTGCCATGGTTACATGGGATATTGCTGTCTTACAAGGAACTGTGGATGGCTGAGGAACTGGGGGAGTGGAGGTAATAGCCGACAGCAGTAGGAGTTTTCAGCAGGAAACTTAGTCTGATTTGGTTTTATTCTTCACAGAGTTACTTTGTTTTCTGGAATGATGTGAATTCTTGCCTCTGTCCTAGATTGCTTTTCATCTAATTTCATCCTCTTGTTTCATACTTGTGACTTTCCTATTGCTCCCATAGTAAGAAAAGCCTGTGTAACATTGATCAGGTTTATTCACACTGGAAAGAGAAGACGAGATGCCCTAACATCACAGTATGGAGGGAGGGTGCGTATGTATTTAAAAGACAGAAAAAGAAGCCAAAAGTATGCTATTAGTACCTGTGAGTAATCCGTCAGGAGGATAAGTCCTTTCACCACGTTAATGGGATCTCCAGTTGCTGAGAGCATTTTAGACATTAAATCACCGTACCCTTGGAAAAATGTAACTGGCCTGAGCTGGACATCGAACAGAATGGCTGACATGCCAGCAAAGGAGTCCAGGTTTTCCTCGCCTTCATCGGGAGTTGCAGCTATTATCGTCTCCAGGCCTTGAGCTTCAATCACCACCTAAGAGGCAACAGTGACACAAAATCCGTGAAAAAACTCTGCTTAACCCAGGCTATTAGCAACTCTAAACGGGTTTATATATATATAAAAAACAGGTTTATATATAGATAGGCTATATATACATATATATATATATATATATATCTGAGAGCCTAACTCTTATTTACTTAACTGAGAATGAAAAAATATTTGGTTAAGACTTAAGGGAGTTAGAACAGCTAGAAACAGCTTAGATGTTAGTTAGAACAGCTAGATGCCCCACTGTACACATTTATCCTGCAGAAATTAAGCAGGATTCTAATATTGAAGGTGCTTTCCAACTTGACAATATTAAGAAAAGGCCAAAACAGAAGCATGTCATTAAAACCTCTTTGATTCTTAGGTTTGAGGTAATCCTTGTATTTCTATTCTGTGTTATATCTGAAACAGCTGCTTTGATTTTATAAAATTCTGAAGTTTTTACTGAATACATAAGATAAACAGTGTAAATTTAACCAGAAACAGAACTTGGATGTATTGTAGAGGACAAAACACCCATCTCTTTTTGTTAAGGCATACATGTCCCTCGTTGTCTGCTGTTCTGTTTTGTTTGTGTTTTTTTCCTATTATTGGCCTGTTCTGTGCCCAGTGCAGCAATCCTCATGCTCTTTGGCATCAGCTGAATTTACTTGAAAGGTTGTAAGAAGAGGTCCCCATACTGGCTTAGTTTTTATGTAGAGCACGGCAGTTACCTGGCTGGCATGAAGCTGAGCATTTTTATTGAAAATATAGATGTTCAGGTTACTTCTCCTTAAAATGCCAGAGCCTGAATAGAGGATGTCAAGGCTGTATGTGGATGATATGTCAGGACCACCTTAAAAAAGAAAGAAGGTACCTGTGACCAAACTAGTGATTTAATCAAAGGTTCAGGAGTATAGATAGGGTTAAAAGGCGGTTTCCTGGTTACATACGTGTCATATAGCCAGAGTAGGCAGAGGAAGAGCCCGTCCTGGAGAAGCGTTCATAGTTATGAGCGCGCATGTCCTTCAGAACTTGACGAACTGTTTTGCTGTAGTATTTCAAAAAAAAAAAAAAAAAAAGTTATGGTAACAAATGTATTACTGTTTTGTAGAAACATCAGATTTGAAAGTGGGTGAATTTCCCAGCAGGAGAGAGGCTCTTTGAAAAAGAGGCTCACATTTTTCCATTAAAGAAATTAAATTTGTGCCTCTWAAGCTGCCCTGCCCCAGAATGTCTTCTCCAATTCCAGCTACTCCCGACAGTCACAGATAGAAAGGAAAGCCAGTAAAGGTCTTACTTGAAAATTAATGTTGTTCAGAAGGAGAGGTATTTTGATTGGTTCCATTCTAGTGTTGTGGYGTTAAAATTTTTCTTGTTCACTGTTCTTTGAAAATATAAAGCAAGGGCCCCAYTGGACAGAGAGAATTAAAACCTAGTGAAGAAATTTCCTTCTGCGTGAAAGACAGCTAGACACCTAATAGTAGTGGAAGTTAGATGCCTAATTCTCATCTGTAGCTCTGAAAATATGACCAGCTGTTAAAAGAACATCATTGAAATGTACAGATTTATTCTAAAATATCAGTACCTGAAAGTGGCACAAAAATCTGGCACCCTCTTGTGCGCTCTTTAGATTTTACAGTAGTAATTATTTGGAAACTGTGYACTCTTTGAGTTTCTCTGATATTGCATTAATATGCAAAGCAGTGAGAAAGAGTTGTATTTCTTTACACTGTACTTAACATACCTTGCAGGCATTTCAAAGCGAAGGATATCTTGAATTATGGAGAGCATGTACTTGTTCATTTCCAGAGGCAGTTCACCAATGGAGAGCAGGATGTTTTTCACTTCCATGTAGGATGGGTTACTGTTTAAGATGATAGCAGCTGCAGCAGTTCTCACTGTCTTTTCGTGGACTTTACGACTCTGGTGGTATATCCTGTTCATTGTTTTCTTCACCTGGTCAGGAAGCAGGTTATGCATTCAATGCTCATGTAGATAACTGGGCAAAGTCCAGCTTAGAATCTCATTTATATTAGCTTAAGCTAGGTCCATAGCTGCTGCTAGGATATTAGGATATATTTTTAGCACACTGTTTTTTGTGGTCCTCATGAAATTTGTTAGACATGTATAGGGCAGTGACTACACAGGCAAGTGAGGCATCTGTTACGTTCTCTCAACCACAATCCAAGTACAGCCTGTTTTTGACAGTGGGGCTGTAAATAAAGAAGAGCACTAAGAGATTCAAATACTGTGTCAGAGATAAGATCAAGAGAGAGATTTCCTTGACTCTTCAGGGGAGAGGTATCTTAAATCTTGCAATTTTCACTTACTGGATATTACCTGTGGCAGCCCCACATCCCTGAGAAGGCGAGATGTTTATGACACATCTTTGTTACAAATAAAGTCACAGTGACAGAATAGCTTGTCAGCTGCYTCAGGCATTCGCATTGCAAAGCAGCACCATGACAAGCCTAGTCAAGGCTATCAGCAGCAGGTGGGCAACAGGACGCAGGGTGATGCAGCACAGGCAGCACCTCACGTCCCTGCTATGTTGTATGTCTTCTCTCACCCTTTGAGGCTGGAAGGTAAGATGCAGCTATTTTACCCTTYTCTTGTTTTCATACATTCTCCATGGCTATGTGAAAGCACAAGAGCAGAGGTTATGCAGGTCCCCATGTCCGCTGTTTCTAATGTCTCCCATACATCATAGAGGAGGTGCGCTCATGTGAAGAGCACTATAACCTGCTCCACGACAACCTGCCACCTCTAATGGCTCCGTATAACTCTGGAGCCAAAGGCTGAGTAGCACTGGCAGACTGGAAGCTGGGGTTTGGAAAGCAAGACTATATAGAGTTTTCTGGCTAGAATTGAAGTGTGTATAAAAATTTCCTGGAGGAGAAAACATAGGTAGAGCATATTTAAAAAGTGAGGACYGACAGAAGAATTTTGTTCATTTATATTTGTTTTTTAATATGGTCTCTTGCACTTCTTTTCCTGGGCAGTATATTTTCTTACCTCTTTGGTGAGAAAAGAAACATCGTATCTCTGCAGGGCAGTGGCAGCGATGTTGCTGATGGGCCCTTCTGACTCAGCRTACTTCAGAAGCAGTGGGATCGCTTCAGGGAGACGTGCATTCTTCAGTGCCAGCAGRTACATCTTCACGTTGTCACCTTTCTTAGCTCTCTCCAGTCTACCTAGAATCAGCTTCTTGGCTTCCACAACAGCCTGAAGAAAATCGACAGCATGTTGAAGAGGTGATCATAAACCCACCTTACCGTCCTCCAGAAGTAGGAGTGGCAGGGTTGGTTTCTAGCACTTTTTGGTCTAAAGTGTTATTGTGCAGGGTTAGCAAATGTGTCATTTGTGAACTGTATGTTGACAGCTTCCTTTAAGCTATAACCTACAGTCCCAGTGGCACCTGGATTTATCACTCAGTAGCTGTTCCTGTCTGATTCAGGGACTTCACAGGTTCCACTCAAAGGGCCAKCAGGGACAATTAAAAAAAATGGCAAGGCATGTCTTCCTCAGTGTTTCATAATACACCATTTTAAGAGTGCCTGGCAACTAACAGGGAAAGGAAAAAAGGATTTCTAAGGGCCGTTCAGGTGCTCTGTGCTTTTTCAACAGTGTGCTGCAATCCCGAATGCCCACAGATCCAACAGGCAGCAATGCTTTATCTGATCACCCTCGTCCTATATCCCCAGCATKTCCTCAACATGCCACTCAGTCTGTAATCATGTTTGGGGCATGATCATGTTTGGGGCAGAGTTCAGTATTTGGACCAATGACTTTCTTTCACAGAGCTGAGATAATCTAAGGTGAATTCAGGTGTTATATAGATCCTGACTCCTCCAGTGTTTCTCTGAGGACACGCTAAGCTTTTCGACAAGCAAGTGCAAGCACTGCTCCTGCTGACAGACTGGGCAGTGAGAAAAAGTTGCGTTAAACAAGGGCAATTCAGGAGAAATCCACAAGAATGGAGAGAAAGATCAGATTAAATACTAAAATTGACAAAATAGATATCAGCATTTAAAATAGAAAATCCTCCATCTATTAAACATGGCGGTTTATGGTCTTACTTTACAGCAGAAGAGAAAATGCTACCAGTGTCCCATATGATCTCCCAGTAGCATCAAAAGAGATCATTCCTGTGTCCCAGATCAGAATTTGGCTAGCAGTGAAAACCAAATACTTACTGGAAGTTTGCAGCCTTCTGTCTCACAGAGCTTTCTGATGAGTGCTCCCATGACAATGACAACAGTTTCTCTGATTTCTTCGCTTGCGATCTCACCCTGGAACTTAGTCTGTTATTTAAAAGCAACAGTTAGTTTCCCTGTCTAAAAACGATGAACCATATTCTGCAGTGGACTGAACGCCCTCAGTTCCTATGAACATCAGTGCAATGCAAAGGCAGTGATCATCTCCAGCTGGGTGCAGAGCACTGCTCTTTCATTACACGTTAGCTCAGTGCCATTTTTCCCTTGCATTACATTGTGTCTCAAATAGCACAATTCATTTTGAAGCTGTTTTCAAAAGAAAGAATATTAAATGGTGACAGGACTCTGATAAGGCTTTCGCTCCTTAAATTGTTATGTTAACACTCAGAACAATGTTTTCCAAGAAGAAGGTGTTGGTGACATTTTACTAAATAAATAGACTTTGTATATGAATGCTTAATTAATTTTTGTTATTTCCAGGCGATAAGCTACTGGCGCACTTAAAGGAAACCCTGGAAGGGGAAGGGAAAGGAATGTTGGAAACCCCATGACAGTGTTCCTCTTCCCTCCCCCCTTGACATAGATGATGCTCAAGAGTAGTGACTCCGTTGTATTTCTCTTCTGTCTTTTGACTTACAGTTAAAGCTTTCAGGAGCATTTCATTGGGGTGAGAAGCAAATCCACAGGCATACAGGAACCGCTCCTGCAGGATAGCACTTTTTATATTCTTGAAGTCTAGAAACTCCAGCATGGCCTCCAGAGATGCTGGGGTCTGGGCAGATGTTATGGCATCCACTAACTGTGGACTATAAAGAAGAAGTGGAAATGAACATATCATTGTAATGAGCTAGAAAATACTGAAAAGACTATTCTGGATATAGGAAGAAAGAAGTGTTGACAGGTCTGTTCRCTGCAGGTAAGAGACAGAATTTATTACTCTTGTTGGCAAAAACTGTGTCCCTGAAATCTTCCATCTCAAAATAGCAGATAGACTCCAGAAAGTATTGATATCTGTGGATAGTAACATTTGAATTTATGCAAATATAGGACAAAAAAGCATTAGAAAACAGAACTATCCAGAGCATTTTAAAATTTAAAGGATAGGATTGTAAATGGGAAAGTGTTTTCTTTCTACAGAAACAATTGTGTCCAGAGAAAAACAGGCTTCTACCCAAACTGAGTTACAGCTTTATCTCTGTTGTTAACAGCTGCTATAATTTGTTTGAAAGATTCAGTGTATGGTGGGACTCAGGAAAGCTTTCCAGCTCCCAAGTCTAGGTGCACATGATGGTCATAACCAAACCCCAATGTTAGGACAACATCCACACATGAACCATTCSCTTCTCCACTGTATTTCCACTTGAAGGAAACCGATGGGCAAGTCAAGAACAAATTATAGAGTGTTTCAGGACAAGCAGTCAGGACCAGAACCGTGGGGTAAACTATAAGGCATGTTTGCCCTGCACTGTAGCTATGTTCTTAGTGGCTAAACAGTRTATTGCAAATATATTTTATTACAAAAGCAAATACAGCTTTGCTGGAAAAGTCTTTTTCCTGTAAAGTACTGAAGATTGGTTTTGCATAGCTAGCCACTATAACTGAATCTGTTTACATGCATTTTGCCCTTCTGCGGTTTTAAATAACTGAACCTTTTGAGAGTTTGTTCATGATGACTTACAGGAGTTCGTTATTTTCACTTCTAAGAATCTGCAGTATCTCCTCTTTTGTAGCTTTTCTGAGGTTCTGAATGAGGGACAAAAAGCTTCTTGTTGCTTCAGCTTTGGAAAGGTTTTCAGGATGCAAATGTTTTTTGATGCTCTGCCAGTGTTCAGAAAGCTGCAAAATAAATCATATGGTATCAATCTCTCAAAGAGTGGTTTCAGTTCTCAAAAATCAGACTCAACTAAATGCAGATATATGGGCCAGATACTGCTCACATTAGCTGAAATTTCATATATTGATGATCCCATAGCTAAATTTTACTTAATTTGTTTATGATATCCCAGCACAACTACCTCTGAAACCTTTCTATAGTGCAGGCACAGCTGTGTCTTTTCCAACACTTTAGTGCGAAACCTGATTGCTTAGTATGTAACTGGAATAAGGTATATTCTTTTCTCTTGCAATGTACTGTGCTTTCTGGTGAATGCAGTGTTTATCTTCTGTTCTCATTTTCTACTAAATCAGTTTTTTAAGGTGGGAGATGCACAATTCCCAATTCACAAATTAATCACATTTTCTTAGAAGGTGGTAATTTTATAAGTGGTTTGTGTGGAACAGGACTAAATGTCCTGTAAGTAACTCACATTTCTTATTCATCAAGCTGCATAAGATGGGGAGGGATTTGTGGTTACGTTATAATATGATAAGTGAAAAAGGTATTAGAACAGGTATTGGCTTCTTCATACTTCTGGTTGTTGCTATGTTTATTCCACATGCTACATTTTTGACCTAGTTCTGAAGAGCCAGCTGGTACCAGGCCAATATGACTGGGTTTGTAGGTGCTGTGGACAGACCTCTAGCCTCTCCCAACTAAAACAGTGGTGCAGCCTCTAGTACTGGAGCYGGCTTGTTTGGAGACCACTCAGACAGTTGTGCGTGCTGCACATTGCATCCTGCTGGTGGGGCGCCACGTAAAAGTTACGAGAAATAAACGGGACATATTGGCTAAAAATCCTTAGAGAAACATTGGGATCAGGAGTGTGCAGCTGTGACTGATGCTTCTGAGAAAAACTAGAGGACATGCTAATGGAATAAACTGTCCGACGGGAAAGTTTCTTCCAGTTTCCGAGGAGCTGGGAATGTCTGTACGCAGTGAGCCATGAGGAGTTCTAGACAGTCTGTTCTCTTCAGCATATTTCTAATCCTTCCTCAAGTAACTTTCCAAACTTTCTCCTTAGCAATAGTTTAGAAGCCTGTGTTCCACACTTGGAAGCTGAAGTTTGAGAGAGCTTTGTCCTTCCACATACACTCCCATAAGAAACTGGTGCAGGTATTTTGACCTTTCCTCTCTCCTTTGCCTTTGCCTCTGTTATCTCGAATTATCAAGAACATTCCTTGGTGAAAACTCAGCTGTTCTTTGCAGCAGTGTTTACTGCAGTTTTCCTAAGTGGGAAATAACACTAACACCCATTTGACCTTTACTAAAATACTTCCCCCCTTCATGGGTTTTGTATTAGGCAATAACACTTGAACCTGCCGGTGAACAGAAGTATCATTCAGCAGTACAGAGTGCAACTTCCATCAACTGTAACAAACAATAATTAGACAACATTGATTGAGACACAGGATATTTCCTGGGGATTAATAACCAGCTACGGGAGGAATTCATGAGCTGAGGCAATGATGGGTCTGTTAACATCAACTGGTGATTAGAGCTTAGCACCAAGGTCAGTGTGGCTATTATAACCTGAAATTGGATAAACWTATGGGGCACTTTCTCTTCCCCCTGTTGAAGTTGCGCCACAGCCCAGCAAAGAATCTCCAACCTCATTAATCCTGTATTTTTTGCTGTGCGGAGCCCAGCTCTAAGGACTGCTCTCAGTCAGCTTAGCCCATAGCCTTGTGACTAGCAAGGTGGGAGACGTGAACTGGAGCAACCTCAAGCAAAAGAGAGAGCGGAGTCCAAGTCATCTTCTTTTGGGGGTGCTCTAACCATCCAACCATTACAAGGAGCAGTGGTCATGACTTTAAAAACCAGTATCCACGGTGAGGGGTGCCATTCTCTTGATGTATACGTCAGGCAGTTTGGATTGAATGCCCCAGGGGTTCAGGCACAGATGGATACACTCCCACCTGGGAATTCAGCCAAGCTCAGACAGGAAGGTGGTGTCCTCTGATCAGACCAGAGCACTTCTGGGCACTCTGGGAAAATTCAAGCCAAACCAAGAGGTGCTGAATCGAGCTGGACTTCATTTTGAATGTAGGTGCCTGACGGCTGCCTTAGCAGCCTACCCAAAGGTCTCTCAGGTAATGTGAACACAACCAGTAGGCCCATATGGTACAGCTATGTGGATTACTAGGTGTGTTTCTGCAGCACTGCCCCTGAGCTGGCCCGTGTGCCCTGCACGGGGTCTACAATCTCCGGCACAGCACTGGGAAACGCAGCTGTACGCGTTCCAGCCTGAGCTGGTTGTGGGCAATCAGGATGCGTCTCTGCTCCATCAAAATGGACATGACCAACACCTGGGTTTGCATTTAGTCCCTCATCACTGATTGTCTGCCTACTGTTATTAAAAATCATGTCAGGTAGATAAGGGAACRCTCCCAATGCAGATGCTGCTTGCTATGTTAGATACTTGAACTGAGATGCAGCTTCTCTTCTCAACTAGTGCCTGACTTGCTCTGTGGCCCTAAGCACATACAACCCCAAGCCAAATTTTTCAAATGTTGGCTGTACAAGACAAAGTAGCACAAAAAACTTGATTTCAGAAGGGACAAGCATCCATTTCAGTAGGAACCATGAGCTCGGCTCTTCTGAAAAGAGAATGCTTTATGATGCTTTTTAAACAGAGACATCTAGGCCTAAATTTGAATGTAAATGTTGGCCATAATCTCACAGATGTTAGTGCTGCCATCTGTGAAATGGGGATAGTAATGGTTATTTCACCAAATTCATAAAGGTATAGATAAGATTTGTTACAATTCATAAAGGGTTTTGAAAACATAGAACTGTAGGGCATGCCATGTCAGCATGGCATTAATGTATACTATGATATATAAGTACCAAATGTTATGTTGCTGCTTTGGATACAGTGTTCTGTTTATAGACCCCATCTTTTCATAGCAGTTACTGTAAAATACAGTGAGAAAGTAGGACTTCATTCTCATCGTTCCATTAGGTTTATAATGACATACCTCAGTCCCCAGGCAGTGCTCTGGAAATATACCCTATGTTTGTTATCTTGGTCTGGAAATTATCTCTACAACTATTAGGACAAACTCTGTTCCAAATGACAAATTGGTCAGCACAAACCCCGACGGGCAGAGTCTGGGGCAGAGCACCTGTCCCTGCCCTGTTTAAGATCCCTTGATGTTCCCTGCTCAGAGCTGCTTCAGCACGCATGCAGCATCATTTCTATTTCATTTTCCCCAACATATTTTTTTTTATCTTCTCTGCAGCTCTACAAGCATTAGACAAGCTAATTTATTACAGTGTGATGTTACTTCCAAATAACTATTGTAAGTTCCAATATAGTAAGGTATTTGTACTCATAAGGAATATCTCTGGAGGTTTAACATTACATGTGCTGAATAGAAGCCTTGTCTTGCTTATTAAAAAATGATTGAGAATAATCTTTAAATTAATGTTCCCATTCACTGCTAAATTCATTCCACAATGGTAAGAGCATTAAAAATATTTGCTAACAATCACTGTAGCAATTTATATTAGTGTTTATGACACATATTATCAGCAAAACAAAAGATGATACACTTTAAAAGTAGTTTTTTAACAATACTAAATTTTTGGTAGTCTTTAAATGTTTTAAATATAAAGTAGCAAGGTGATTTTTATTGGGACACAGGAGAGATAAAGAGTACTGGGCTTGCCAAGAATACTAAAGCTCCATTTTATCTTTATAAAATACCTCTAAAGTCATTAAAATAAAAGACTTCCTCCAAGGTCAGGCAGTGAGAACAGGCTATATATATTGCCCACAGATGTGTAAGGATTGGATAACTACCTTTAATTTCTAGGAGCAGTTCAGTTCCTCCATGACAGAGAATCATGTATAAACACTGGCAACCCATCCTCATAGCCATTTCCCACTCTGTTACCTGGAAGAAATAAACTCTGGCCAACTCAGGGTTGACAGAGATGAGATAATACAACAGGCTGTTGTATTTTCTAGAGGTTTGAGAAACACTGTGCTGTGTCATTCAAAGAGAGCAAAAAGTTAGGTAATTCTAGATGCAGATCTTAAAAAACCCTTGCCTGGCAGGGCACCGTTGCATCACTACAGGGCTCCAGAGTCTGGGGCAGTGCCTGTGTTTTGTGTTAGACATCTCCTAGTGGACTGCTGGAACAGAAACTTCCTTTTCACACGTTCTGCTCAGTTAACCAACCTGGCGTCCATGAAGTTGTAACAATGCGTTTACTTACTGAAGGACACTTTTTGCATTCGGCTTGGACAGCCTCGGCTACTAGCGGCACTGCTACGTAACTAGAGTCCAAAGTCTTGATGACACCAGCAGCTTGCTTTGCAGCGATGAGTCCTGGACCGGCTTGTATTGACTTCAGTTCCAGTCTCTGCCTGTGCATTGAAAACATTGTTAGAGCTCATGCATTTTGAAGAAATGCAGAAATCATGAGGAGAGGAAGCAAAACAAACAAACAAAAAAAACCCCTCTACCGACCAAAAATACAGAACAAAGAATTAGCAGAGGCTTTTTTAACATAATAGAAGTATCTAGTACCTGCAGAATTATTGCTAGAGAGAAATGACATGAAATACCTAAATAGTAGACTTTCTAGAGTTTGGGTCTATAGCACATGTTAAACAGCCTTCTGTAACCATATACATTCTGAAATGTTTCAAATACTTCTTTATAAGAAGATTTAGAAAGTGAGATTTTGAATGTACTTTTTTTTCCCCACCAGCTCTATCTGTATCATAATACTAAAGAAGTGCCTGAATCATTTTCCTGATGTGAGCATCTCCAGACTTCCAGTGTTTCAGACACAGACCTAGGTTTCATTGTTGTTTCCTTTGTACATATCAGATTTTGCTTCCTATACCTCTGAACTGTCACATATTAGAAATGCAGAAATCTGAAGTGTTTCTTAATAAATGAGAGGGTGCAGAAGCAAAGCACCTACAGAAATAATGTATTGCTTAAAATGGTTTGACCAGTTCCAGCTATTTTCATTTCATTATTTATGAATGCCATTAGTTATTATTTGCAGTATGGTAGGACCTTTAATCAAAGTTGGGCTAGGTGCCATATGGATACAAAATAGATCTAAATCCTACCTTGAGAGTTTACAGTGTTAGACCATGAAGCTGTGATGGTTACATGTACACATGTAACCTGAGTTGAACCACTGCTGCCATCGATGACAGTCAAATTGCCCAACTTACTTTGAAACTACTTTGGCATCTGTTTTTCGTCGGGAATTCAGAAACAAAGCATAATTCTCTTCTGCCTTAATAGATTTGATGAAACTGTCTTCCAGCACATAAATTGTRGCAGACGTGGCTTTTGTGCTGACATCTAAAATCTGAAAATAATTTAAAAATAAACCAAAAAAAGGGCTGATTAGTAAATGACAGAATAGGACCAGATTCTACAGTTCCAAATTGGAGCAAAACTCATAATGAAATAAAACCAAAGGAGGAAAGTGCATGTGAGTTGACAACATCTCAGCCTAAGCCTGCAGACCAGGATCTCCTGAGTTCTCATGAATTTCTTCTACAACAATAATCTAGTCACTTCTGCACCATGTGTTTCAAATTCATTACTTCACAGAAGAAAAGGCACGGGGGAAGTTATGGAACAGGCTGTAGCTGAGAAAATGCCCAGTGATACGTTTAGTTGAAAATAAACTTGAAAATAAGATGAGAAGCTTTTGCAGGGAAATCTCTAATGGATCAGATTTATTCTCGTGCATACCTGGAAAGTGAACCAACCATCAGATTTGATCTGTTTGTACTGATTTGTCTGTAAACAAGTTGAATTCTTTGTGGCAAGTGTGAAAATTAGGAACGCAGTCATTGTGTTAAGCTGGTTTATTAACAGACCATATACTACCTTTGCACTTCTCTGAGCTGAGAAAGGCAAGTGTCTGCCAGGGAGAATCCCAGTGCCTTTGGCACTTCTCCAGCTTGCGCTCAGCAGTAACCACTTAGAAGGGCAGTTACTAGTAGTGAGGGACCATTAAGGCAGGAGTAGGGCTTCAGTTACCTCTGCAGCCCATCTCCTACTTTACATGTCTGCCTTAGGCAAGCAAACTATTTCTTCGAGCTCCCAGGTCAGGATCTTGCCAACATTTATTGAGCATGCTAAATACTGCTACTTAGCAGTCGAGAAAAGGGTTACAATTGTCACTAGGACTGTGACCATATATAACATTTACCATCAAAGAAAAAGAAGTCTCACATTGATTAAAACTACAGTACAGCCAGGAGAAAAATGCTGCCAATTTGCCTAGAAACTAAATTATATTATGGATCTAAAAATGATGTGAATTGGTGTGCTGCCCTGAATGTCAGCTGAGTCAGGGTGGTTTACACAAGAGGAGAATCTTTTCCCTGTACTCCCTGTGGGTGCTACGTGCAGGATTGTACTCGTAACCCTACAAATGTATCCGTAGAATTTGTTTGCTGTAATGCAAGAAAGAGCTTTTGAGAAAATGAGTAATAGCTGATAAGGATGTATTTTAAATAGACAAAACAGATTTTATTCTGTTAAATAAATGGTACCTGATTGGGGCTGGTAAATCCTGTCTTTTCTATTTCACAGGAGTCCAGGGCTTTAATTTTAGTTACTTGGTCTTGCCGAACCTGGTAAGTAACATTGCATTCTCCAGATACATCCACCTTGGAAAAAAAGAGTAAGATTAGTATCTGAGTGTCACCCATTTCTGATTTATTCTAATGTGTGTTTTCCTGTTTGTTTTTCTCTCCCTTTCTTTGCTCAAAGACAGACTTCTAGGACTTGAAACCGCAGACCGCTGCATGACTCTTATGCCACTATGGACAGTTCCTTAAATATATCTCTTGGACCTTGGAACACCCTCCAGAGACCAACCATTTTCTCCACTGATGGCATCATGTACAGGAGATGCTGCATGGTTTCAGTTTGAGCTCTTTTACCAGTTTTGAAGGTAAAGAGAGACTGCTGTTTTATTTTTCCTTATATCAGTGTTTCTAACTTCCTGTTTTGGATAGGCAGAGGTATTTTTCATTAGATGGCTATGAGGGAAAGTAACAGTTTGTTTAAACAAAAAAGTTAGGAAATACCTGGCAGGTGGCACTATACTTAGGAATTTGAGTTAAATTAGAGCTTTACTTATGTTGGCAGATGCAAAAATTTAACTGTATAATGCAGGTTAAATGGATGCAGCTAAACCATTGCTAAGTTTGTGTGGATACTTTTTATTTGGTTTAAAATAATTTAAATAAATAAATAATAAATACAATAGACAATAAAATAATAAAAATAATAAATAATAATAATTTTAACAGTAATTTCAAATAATGATTTAAAATGCCTTGTGAACCAACCAGCTTCAAACCACAGTATTATAACCTCTTTTGCAGTGCTCTGGTTTAATTTGGTTTATTACCAAATTCTGTTAAATTGATAAGGGTATTTTAAATCAAATGGATTTCACCAATTTTTTTAAGTTAACTGCAGCAACATGACTTATGTCACCAAATATTCAGAAGATTAACTTTACGTCCCCAACTTCAAATCTGATCAAAGGGTTACGCTTCCTTCTGAAGTCAATGGGAGCCACAGACATGCCTTTTAGAGCAGACTGGGCTCTGCACATTTCTCTGATAACCAGTGTCTTGCCAGCTATAGCGCCATACCTCACGGGCAGCACCAGAGTGCAGCTGGAGCTGGAAGAGGCTAGCCAGACCTCTCTTAAGATTTTGAACAAGAGCAGGTTCATTTTGATACGAGTAGAAGTTTTTTACCTGTAGGAATAAAACAAGTATATAAGAAAACTGCCCCGTTAAATCTGGTTAAACAAGAAAGAAAAAGTGAGGATCCCCTCTGTAAAAACTCTCTTTACTTTTTCTGATTGGGAAGCTGAACTTTGGACCAGTTATCCTTATTTAAGCAAACTCCAGAGGCTGCAGGGCCTGGCTGATAACTAACAGTACAAAGATGTTTCAGACTTCAGCTGTACCTAAATAGAGTCTGAGTTCTGTGAGCATCTTTCCTGAATGCTAATTAGAGAGAATTTAGAAGGAAAATGGGAAACTAAATATAATATCGCAAGTGACTAATTTTTCTACAAAACCCCCACAGAAATGTTCCTTTTCAAGATGTGAATTGAAATGCTCTGGCTTTACATCCCATGGTAGGTCTTGCCTCCTTCCTCCCCTCATGCATATATCTGTTGCACTTTAATCACAGGTTACAAAAAAGCAGAATGAATCATAACTAAATCACGGTTAGAGTGACTCAAATGATGTGTCACATACATCACAACCTTTGAACTACATGGATCAACTGTTGTGCTTGAGCCTCTCCTCTGGTAACAAAAGACTTTGCACCTCCACTTTGCATTCAAGGTGCTTTAAAAGTGCACTTTTTTCAGGAACTGTAAACACTATCAGTGTGTTATCTCAGGGCAACCCTGGAAGGGGAGATCACTGTGCCAAAGATGAAAGTATCACACCACAGAGAAATCAGAAAAGCAGTGCTCAGAACCTACTGCACGGGAAAAAGCCTGACTTTTTAATACTACATCTCAGTCTTGGCATGTGAACTGCCTCCACCAGTGTATTTGCAGCGTACTGGGAGCAGATGTATTTCAACTGTGTTCTTCGGATAATTCAAGCCTTGTTTAGGGATGTGTACAGTTGGGAGCCAGTGCTGTTCTGTTGCTTTTTATGTTGTGTAAAACTGATGACAGGGCTGAGTCTGAAAGTTACTGAGCGGGCCTGATAGCAGCTGCAACTCACTAGGCTGAGCTGGTGGCCAGGATATGTGCTCAATGCCTATTTACAGCAGTAGGTAAAGATCCTGTTGGGATAAGGTGTCACAGCCCTCACTCGGCTCCACAGAAGAGTAAAAGGGAGTGTGACCTTCAACCTTCCTCCTTTCACACTGCCCCCTGCCCATGTCCTACCTGCCGAGCATTGCTTGGGCTGTGGCTGGGAGAGCAGGGCTGTCGGCCTAATGCTCTCCGCCACAAACAACGAGGGGGTAAAYGAGCATGGAGAGGAGGCAGGAGCAGCCGCGGCTCCAGCCTTGCTGCTCCCTGGCCAGAGGGGTAGGCTGAACGCAAGGGGGCAAGCGAGCCGCTCCACAGAAAAAGGGAGAGATGAATTTACTTCATTGCCTTTCTGAGCGAGGCTGGGACTTGGAGAGCTACAACTGGACATGGGTGCTCCAAGGGCGGGAGACTATGCTTCGGTCCTCTCTCAGGGCAGGGTGTAAAATCAGCCTGTCAGCGAGGACAGGCAAAACCAAGGCACGCTTGCTCACAGATCCTTTTCTTCTGATTTTTGGAGACAGTTTGCCAGTAGAGGAACAAGACGAAAGGCTRTAGCTCTTTCAGCATCAAGCTCATTAATTTGGAACCATTGAAACGGCAGGTGACATTCAGGTAAATAAGCAAGCCAGAGAGGTGGGTAAAGCAGTCACGCTAAAACAGTTGCTGTAGGTTTAAAGTTATTAACACTGTTCTTGACAGGCTTGGTATAGTCTCCCTCATAATAAACTGTATCTCCTTTTCTGCCTTTAGACCTTGGATAAAATCCTGGCCTCACTGAAGTCAACAGCAAAAGCCTTACACAGCACCAATGTATATATATATATATATATACACACATATATTTGTGGTCAATATGTTAACTGTTTACTTCATACTGTATGGTGTTCTCAAAGCATAAGGGCCTGGGCTGGAGGAGCCCCTTGTACAGGAATATTACAGTCTGTTCCAAACTACTGTATCTTAGGTAGAAAGATTATATTGTATTAAGAAAACTAAGTGGACAGTGAATTGTTAAATTCTCCAAGCCTGTAAGGAAAGATTTGTCTCAGGTTTCCTCAGGGAATGTATGTGAATTTTAAAAGACGGGGTCTTACTTTTCCACGGGTTAACTGAAGAACTATGGGCCTGCGTAAAGCTTCCAGATATTCTTTCCCAATGATCTTCTCTGTGCTTTTTCCTTTGAAGATGCTTTTAGTATCCRGGCGTTCATTTACATTTTCAAGTTGGACATCTCTTATCTAGCAAAGTAAAAGCAGAGAAAATTCATGTAGAGAGCAGTCTAGCATTGGACTGGGGAAGGCTGGATAGACTAAACCACCTAATAAATCTTTTCTTTCTTCATTTATGGTTCTGATCATTAGTTTTCCATGATGTCTATGTCTACGTTTTCAAGAGAAACCAAGAGTCACCACTGGGGAAATACTCARCTTAAAGGTAAGCACCAAAACCCATTCATACTTAGCACGTGTCATGATGCTCAAGTGAGAGCTGACAATCAAGAACTTCAGGCGGTCTACTACCCATCCCGTAGGTGCTTGCACAACATTTCTTTGAAGCTCTGGAAGCTGTATGAAGCAATTTCAAAATATAGGAGATATTTTGAATTTCTGGCTTATGAYGTTGGGTACATTTTTGTAAAAGTCGTTTTATAGGAGACAGCTAACTGAAGAAACTGTTTGTAGTTGATGAGACTGTRGAAGAATAAAAGACTTAGCTCATCTTTTGAAAACACATTCTTCAAGAACTATCTGTTTATGTAGTTGGTTAAGCAATTAGATAAACGCATAAAGACTTGGGCATGTTTGAAGTTTTATGATGGCATTGATTACCGTAATTTTGATCAACTGGTCATCATCATTGTCGGGATTTCTCCATAAGAGGTTGACATCCACACCAGAAGAAATCCGGTAGCCTGCACTATCCCGTAGTGATGCTTTAACCTGATCAATAAACACTTCAGATGAATAAGCAAATTTATATATCTTGTCATTATTTAAGCTTGGTCCAGTGGTGTGCCCTGTTTGGAAAGAGCAGGATGAAAAACACACTTGTCAGTATTTTAGAAATTACCAACCCCCATAATCTCTCATTTTCTCTAAAAATCACCTTTAGAAAAATTAAAACTGTAATTGTCAACAAAAGACATATGGGACTGATCCTTCTACCCTTGCTTACAGGTGCTGTCCCACTGGGGCTGTATTGCAGCTATTTTTTTGTGATTAAATTGACATTAATCTAAGGTAAGAAYGTCCATAAAATTTTTTGTTCTAACATTGCACTTAAATACAAAAAGGAGTCACTTTCTTTATACTAGATATTGTAACATTAGAAATTAATCCAAAGTGGTTTGCAAATTAAAATACTATAAGGAATCATGCAATTTACATGCACAATTATCAATTTGAAATGTACTGACATTTTTTGTTGGGGCCAATAGAAATTGTTCTCTGCAACTTTTGCACATTTATTGGGAATTTTTCTATTGAGAGCCTTGCCGTGAATGTAATGAAGACATTGSGAAAATATTTTTTAGATCAAATAATTAAGCTCTTGTTCTTCAAATTAAATAAATGTCCCTGTAACCATACCTTCATTGTTAGATTTATGCTGGTGTATTTTAAGGGATATAAAACACCAATTCCTAGCATAAATCCAGCTTTCCAACATGCATACCTAATTTTTATGGTGATATTTCCATCTGCATTAACAACAAATCGGATAGGCTATTCCCAAGGAATTCAGTTTCAGTGTTGCTTGTGTAAATGCAATCTGTAGTATAGAATGTATGGGTTTGTTTCCTTTATAAAACTACTTAGAGTGCCCTATGCCCACATCTTTCCCTATCTTTTCTTTCTCTCAGGCACAGTTCTGTGGGAAATGTGTACCACCATAAGACCAGTGTCACAGGTCTCTACATAGCCTCAGGTGTAGGAATTAGACCTGCCCCTAAGAGCCTTCATGGTGTTTGCATTCATTCTGGCATGTAGGAGAGGCTGTATCATTTGAGCTTTAAACTGCATTAAGAAAAATGTCACTGCATTTTTTTTTAATGTGACTAAGGAAAATCAATTTCTTCTTGAATACTCTTTAAATATTTTGTTACAAAGGATATACATGACATTCCTTTTCACTGTTTTCGAGGGCTTTCCTCCTTTGGTGTGGTTGGCTACAAAGGTCTCTTCCACACAAGAAAATCTGATGAACTCAGTTTGTAGAGGGAAGGGAGGAGAACCTGGCGGTACACAAAGTGCTGTTACATCCGCAAAGTAAATACACATACAGTGACCTTAGGTGCGATCTGTCAGTATCACAGCCCTAGCCTCTCAGACCCTAGTGCTGCACCACTGAAACCATGGGAATTTCTTCATGGAGTTCAGTAGGTGCAGAGCAGAAATTAAAACTGTACGCGAAGTTAAACCAAGAAAAGCAGAGTGCTGTCCTCAGGGAGATGCATCTCAGACTTATGACAAGTACAGGAAAAAAAAAAAGAAAAAAATCTGCCAAAACATCTCAGACAGATTCTTAAACATGCTGTAATGTAATCGGTGTGTTCAAAGTCCCTTGCAGAGAATCAGCAGGCTATCTTGATATATCTCGTGTTCCTCAGTGCTTTATTTGACTCTGCTAAATAAATTTAAATTCACTGCATTAGTAAAGAGGAAGAACGAAGTACTTGTTTATTGCACAGTCAGATTTTAAATCCTGATTAGGCACACCCTGTAATTCCATCATGGTGGGACAGATTTCTTCTGAAGTGCTCAGAGAGTCCAAAACCACGTTTTCTAAGGTTTTGTTTGCTTCTTTCCCCTTTTCGCTCAGATGTCATAGCACCACACTAAGATCAGCTTCATTCTCTAAGCAAAAAGGCAAAACCCCCCCCCCCAAGTCTCATCTGCAGCTTGTGTAAATTGGCAAAGCTACACAGAACTAATCCAATTTACGATTTAYGCCAGTTGAAGATCTGGCCCGGCCAGTTTGGTAATGCCTGGGGAAGCAGCCTGTTTGCATGTGAGAGCTCAARCTTATGACTGTTGATTTTTTTGCAGGGATGCTAAAGTGTTTATGCTGGCATGGGGCTGTTTTGGTTTTCTCTTATTTTTGTGTCTACTTTAAAAAAAAAATCACCTAGAAGTGTAAAACCCTTCCTCCAGGTTTACCATGAATTTCCTAGTCCCTTTGCTTCACCCATTTCCCTCACTTCCATCACATTTGGAACTACATTGCTGTTGAGAGCAGAGGGTGCTCAGTGCCTGCCCAGAGGCTGGCAGTGCCTTTCAGGAAGACCCGTGATTCCTTGGAATAACTCTGAGAAGGTTGTTTCCTGGTTTGAAATGTCCTTCCTTTGCCGTAGAAGTGGCAGCGCTAATGATTTGGTATCAGCTGAGATTTTGCAAGTGCAGCCCTCTAGGTGCTTTCTAAACGCGGAGGATGACACAGTCCCCTCTAAAGATAAGAGGGGGGGGGAAAGCACGTCCAAGTAAAATGATCCGAGTGCTGAGACATATGTCTTATTAGTTATGGTGGATGTCTGTGGTTTAGCTCCCTCTCTCTTTTCAGTTGAAGGCACCTTACCCCATCCTCTTCTTTTCCCACAGTTCAGCCCATAGTTTTTTGTTTTTTTTCTTTTTGCAACAGTTCCTTCCATTTTATTCCCTTTCAACATTTGCTTCTCTCCATATACAAAAGAACTGTTCACTCCTGAGGGAAATAGATGAGCAAATGATGCAGGCAGGCAGCTTTTTGTGAGTGCCATGGAAGAGATGAGTAATTGCAAAGTATTTGGGGGAGACAGAAGAGTATTACGGTCTGAAAGTTTTCCCCTTTCCATATGCGGAAAATGCTGGGGGAGCCAGGGCAGAAGACATGTTTAGCTGCAAGCCTGGTATCACTCAGGGTAAAGGGTGACCCAGTGGTGGATCACGATAAGAGAAAGAGCAGGGATGAGGCAAAAACAATGGTACCATTTAAGAAGAAATATTCCTATACCTTTCTGATAGAAACCTTTAAAAAAAAAAAAGCCATCTTTAGAAGCTCTTTCCTTTGTATTCCACATAGCGCTGGGATCCTTGAAACTCTTATCGCCGTTTCCATTTTGGCTGGTGGCAGACTTCCCACTGACTGAGAAGGGAGCAGAAGCGGACGTAAAGACTGCATTCTGTCATACTGTCTTGGGGTCAGAAGTGCCTGTGTGGACTGTGTAGCTTTCAAGGTGGAGTGCATAACACATAGTTTGACTGGTAATGTTAAGTGTCTGTCATTAAGGGTAACATGCCAATTCTATAATTAAGTCGTGATACTGTATAATACAGAAGGTTACACTGTAGGAGCAGAGACAGCTGTCAAGCCCTGTGCCTTTTATTAATACATGTGGCATGCAGAGCATGTGAATCTCCAACTACGAGGTGGCTCTATGTCCATAAATCATATTTGCCAGTTCTTCTGATACTGGATAACTTTAAAAACCAAAACCATCCATTTATTTGAAAATATTTTTCAAATGAAACTGCAGTAGGAAAGTTTCATGTGTGCTGATCTAGCTGATGTAAAAGTAAAGAATATTCATGTAGTATTTTTGAAAGGCAGCATGGCCTGGTGGACTGAAAGGCAAGGCTCTAATCCTAATCCTAGCTCTATCATTGAGGTACTAATTGGCCTTGGGCCAGTTACTTAGCTCTCGGTCTCAATTTTCCCCTTTACACAAGAGAAGGAGACCTTGCAGAGCTGATCGAAGGATTAATTAATCAGAAAATGTTTGCACAGTACACCCGGGGATGTAAAGTGCCAAATATTCCTTCACATCAAGAAAGAGCTTTGCTTAATAATATTATGGAGAAGCCGGGAAGAGCAGACGCCAGAAATTTGGCCTGTCAGTATCTAGCCATAAATGTTACTTGGCAGCGTTGTGAAATGCACTCACTGGTAGAGGAACTGCCTGCAAGCTCCTGTGCTTTATAACTCCTGTCATAAGGGGTAAGGACGTAGGGAGGAAGGTTGCTGCTCTCTGCTTACACAGACACACAGTGTCCCGGGTCCCCTGCAGGGAGCAGGAAGAGGCACCTATGGGAGTACCTCCACAGCCTTCTCGACCGCTTAACCCAGGACCGGCTGCTGCCCTGCTCCCCTTCCCTCCTTGTTGAGGACATTTTCATTCAGCCAGAAGAATAAGTGTTGGCTAATGTCATATGACTGCTGCTGTCAGAGCACAGACTGCTGTTACAGTGAGGGTCTTAGAGGACTTGCGTATTAAATAGCTATCGAGTTGTCCTAAAAGTCCTGTAAATTTAATGCCAAACTGTACACACAGCACCACTACTGAAAGAGACCTTCACACGCTGGCACTGCTAGAGTGGGCAGTCCCCAGATTTTGTACCCTTGGCCTTTGTGCAGGACACCTGAGTAAAGCCCTTGYTCCAAGAGCTTGTGTAGACATCTAGGTTTTCATGACTTATTGCAGACCAAGCTCCCTGTGAAATTAATGGGATGCTTGTTACGGACGTCAGTGGTAGCTGAGTCAACTGCACAGAAGATGAAACCTGCAGAGCCTTGAGCCCTTTCTGGCTCTGATCCACCAGAGCACTTCTATGGGTGTTAAACTTTTAAGCATGTGAATACCGTCTTTCAAGTCACTGCCCCCACTGCCTGGCCTGACTCAGCAAGGTCAAGATCCCCCATTTCCTGGCTCATACCGCTGGTCCTGTGCACCTGAAAATATTGTCTCTTCCATCCCCTGTGCTGGCAAGAACCTTACAAGCGCTTAGACCACTGTAATTACTAAATGCATTTTGCATTACTCAAGAGTGCCTGAGTAAAGATGTTCATTTCTGAGGCAAAATATACACCAGTATACAGGCACTGATTATGCCTTCGCTGAGTCCTTTGTTAAACGATAAACCAAGCCCAGCACAGACCTACCTTTAACCGAGGCTGAATACGTGGAAATGATGCAGAGGAAAAGCACTGTGAGAAGAATCATGCTCAACTCGCCTGTGCTCCTGACCACAGCATTAAATGTTAAAGCCTTGGAGAAGTGAACCGCTCAGACTGGAGTGAAGCTTGCAGAGAGAGCCGCCGAATCTGCCCCTGTGTTTATCTAGATGTAGTAAAGGTCAGATTCCAAATTCCACTCTCAGGTACTAAGTTCATTGAAGGACTTCCAGTTAATTATTAAGAACTAAAGTAGCTGGTGTGTTTTACCCATTTTATTGTTCACCTCAGCTTTCGGTTTTGAATGCTAAACTGATGTAGCCATAACTTCTGAGCAGGGGGAGCCAATCTCTGATCCTGGCAGAGTCAGCAGGAGCTCCTTCCACTCCTCCGCAGTTTTAAGGAAAGTTAGTATGGGTCTGTTGTGTCAAGGGGCCAGATTCTGCCCACTGCTCTACACTATTTTGTACCAACTCTGTGAGTAATCCTAGAAACGGACAGGTTTTAAGGGTCTTTCTAGAAGCAGTACACTGTCATTTATCAATGCTGTCAAAATATTGGTGATACTATGTTACAAAGACTCAGGCACAATGTCAGTTACAGCTATATTGTATTTTTCCAACAAAATTCTCTTTTTTAGCAGCCCCAGCCCCTATATTACATAATTAGAGGTTGGAGGCAGAAAAGATCAATTCAACCAGCCATTCTGTCCCACCCCACTGAAGACTAATTGCTTTGTTAGGTCTAGGAACAAGCCTGGCACTATGGCCTTTGGGAAGGCAGTCCCACAAACCATCAGATTGTTGTTCTCCTTATTACCCATATTTTTCCTGTTTCTCAAGTTCGCTTTACTGCATCTCCTGATAAGCCCCCTTCTGACTAACCCACGTGCTTCCTCATTTCCCTTGAGAGCAAGTCTCATGCTATAGGGTGCCGAGCTTCACTGCCAGAGGGCTGATAAGCAAACCCTTGTCCCTCAGATCCTGGTGTGGCAGGAGAYGGAGCCCCACGTGTTGCTTAGTATATCCAGCGTGTCAAAGTCGTGGAGGGGTCATCCTCTCCCCCGGCAAACGAAACCTGCCTAGTTCTTCAGGGCAGAAGGGTCCCTTCCTATTTATACAGAGCGATACCTGTGAGCAGTTACCAAACTTTCTTTCCACTCTGAGAGGTTGTTTTAACAAGAGAGAATTGTTTCCCCCCCAAGATGTATTCTGTAAATAACTCCCAGTCATAGAATAATTTCCCCACCATACGCTGGAGCGTTACTTGTCTTGTCTTATTACAGCTTTAGAACGTTTGGCTGCCTGCTAGCTACAAATATCCCAACGAAACCAGTGCTGCCCCAGTACTTAACTGCTAGCAATAGGACATTTCTACCACCATAATATTCTGTATTAATAAAGGAACATCATAAGGTGAGAATGGCCTTCACCTTTAATGGTATAAATGCCTCTGCTATTGCATTATGTTAAAAGAGAAGCTGAAAGTAGTGGATCTAAGATGTCGCCAAGCAGTAGGAAACAACAGGTCCATTATCGTTTCCCTCTTTTGCACTTATCTCTCCACGTCTTGTGAAAGTCCCCTGGGAGCTGTGTGTGTGCGTAGAGGAAGGAGGCAGGGAGAGACTAATAGAAAAAGCCCTCTGAGCTGCTGCTGTTTCTCCCTGATTTGTTGTTATTATTTACACTCCTGAATTCAAGGGATTTGAGGCAGAGCCTTATATGGACACCACAGAAGGTACCTAAATTGAGCCCCAGAGCATGTATGGACCAGATGGATATCGATATGAGTCCTTCCCCCAAGTCCCTAAGGACATCACAAGTTTCAGGATTTCCCTGGTGATTTAAGTACATCCCTGACTCCAGAAGTCAAGTCTTTTCCCCAGTCTTCAGGAGAAAACCATATACGTCTTATGTTATCAGGAGAACGTATTTTTTTATATTGCAGTTCCTTACATCAGAGATTTTCTCTTGGTGACAAAATCTCTCTCACTTTATTTTGACATTTAGGATCAAATTCTGCCTCTAATTACTTTTTGGCAACCCCAGGGTAGGAAATAATATTTCAATAGATTTAACTTAACTTTAACTTAAGAATTTGACTCTTGTGATACAAATCATTTTTGTGATACAGATTTAAATAGAGCATTCTTTGGAGCAAAGTGTGTCAGACACTTTGTGTCATGTAATAGTCCTAAGCTTTGTTATATTTTCTGTGTGCTATTTTCTTGCATGGTAAGCGTTAGGAAATCTATGTGTATATGTGTCTGTTTCTGGACTGTAGCTGATCCTTTTGTTGCATTCTGTAGCACTTGAGAAACAAACTTTTCAGGCGTTCTGTACTTTTTTGAAAAACTGAGTACACCATCACTGTGCCAAAATAACTCTTCTAGCTAGAAAGAGAATACAGGTACAGATTCTGCTCTGGAAATGCAAAGTTTACCCTTCATTCACTGGGAGGAGTTGATGTTGGCCTGAAATCTGGAGAATAGTAATCGTTCTGTTCTTACACTCTTGGGACACTCTCAGGAAATGTGTTTCTTCCCTCAAATCAAGTTTAAAAATGCCTCTCAGGCTCTAGTATATTAGAGGCCAGATCCTCAGYTGTTGTATTCCTTTGGACACCAAAGGAATTGCCTTAGTTATGCCAGATACAGCACCTAAGGATATAGCCATCACATATGTGTAGAGAAATAAAGCACATACATTTTCATGTGCATATATATATAAATATATATATATATATCACGCACACCTGGTATATTCAGGTAGACTATACTCCTAAAACTTACTTGAAAACATGGGCCCTGAACCTCATCTCAGTTATGCCCAGAGTAAATCAGCAGTAACATCCTTCAAGTCAGTGTTAACTGGTGAAAAAAGTTTTGCACCCACCAAAGTCCACTACACTCGGAGGCTGCAGGATCAAACCCTAACGTACACCTCACGCCATGCTGGCATATGTTCTAGGGTCAAAGTATTACTGTTGCTGCACAGTTTCCAGAGTCCAAACAATAAAGCTCATATCTTTATGTGACCTAATAAAACTAATGAGATTTCCTCACATCTTCTGAGGTTAATGAAATGCTTTTGTCCTCTCTTCACAAACGACAGAGTGAAGCTTTTGGCTTTCAACGCAAACATTCAGCTATATCCACCAAAGTACCTAAATCCATCTTCTCCCTTCAGCTAGTGCCAAATGCCCCAGCTCTCTCTGTTTCAGATGATGATGTTCCTAAGACATCCATGTTTCTGCCATGGGAGACAGAGGGAGGGATATGCATGGCCAACCACTCTCCGAAGGTGCGTTCCTCAGGCAATTCACGTCCTAATCTTCCTCTTCCTTACTGGTGTGTGGGGCCCAGTCTACCCAGCACTGACAGAAAAAGGCATTTTTTCACCCTTGCTCCTTTGCCCACCCTCCTGGGTGGTGGTAACAGTTCAGGTGTGCAGGCCAGGCTGCTGTGGCGGGGATGCTGGTGAGCATGCCACCTCGGGAGGCAAAGCCGTGTGCTCTGGGTTTGCATTGCCATGTCTTGTGCCCGCCAGTTACGTTCTCCGTGTGGTGCGCTGCAGGAGCTCTGCAATCAGATCTGACCCACCAAGAGTGATTTCTGTTTACCAGCCTGAGCCTCCACTGAGTATCTTTTTCCTCTCTCCATATTCTGCCACTTGCCCTGAAATGCTGTTTTTGCAAATGCTTTAAAACGCTCCAGGAAACTACTATTTGAATAAGCATCTTGAAACATCATAATATGACTATATCAAATAATTAAATTCAATTAGATGGTTCTTTCTAAGTATTTGCAACTGTTCAGGTCTTCATTTTGCCTTGTCATCACTTGGCACTTTGGCAGACTTTAGCACAGAAAACATTGCATTGCTCTGTATTGCTGTTCAAGGATGTAAGGATCTGGATTAGCAATACTGCCACTTTGGAAACTGCAAAATGAGAAAAACAAATTTGTAAATCAAAACATCTGAGCAGCTTCTTCTTTCTGAGAAAAAGCACACCAGAATATTGTGTGAATTTGTTAGGTGTCCTTTTTCTTTTAAAAATAGAAAACAAGCAAATGGGCTTATATCAGTAACTGGTCTGCAGCCTTTTAATGACCAAATGAAAATGAAGGATTCTTTATTGGGATGGTAATGCATTTGGACTTGTGTGATTCTGGTATGTAAATCTAGATATTAATAGTAACATGAGTGAGGTTTTAAATAGATGCTAGCAAAAGCAAATGCAAATCTAGTTATTTTTAAAGTAGTGAGGCAAATAAGAATTACAAATGAAATCAAGTATTAAACCAAATATTAAACATGAACAGCAGTTAAAGGTCAGTTTCTTAYTCTGGAGACACCATACAGTTTTGTGAAACTGTAGCTCAGCCTACCTGAATATACCAAGCGTGTGTGATATATATATATATATACACACATATATAGCATATATATACACATATATAGCAGTGGTAAATCTGAAACCAGCACTAAAATTGAAAGACTGTGTATATCTGGAACCAATGAAACTTGAGATAAACACTGGTGCACATGAAAAGGATATTATGGTAGCACACACTGATATGTTTGTTAACTTCATGTGCCTCATTAACCAGAGATGAACAGATTATCTACATATTTAGTTTGCCCAAAATATATTTTTCTCATATATTATAATCCTGGTCTCCAGAATAAATGCCTGTACCTGTGTAGCATTCTTTCCGCAGGTTGTCTGAAGAGGAAAAAAGGTCACCATTAGTTGGGTATTGTCACTAAATTTTAAAGAACTAATCAACAGTGGCCTTTTAAAACATGAAATGCGAAGCCACATACCTCCTTTTTAGGGGGCAAAATGAATATGGAATTGCTTGTGGTTCTTTGGAACTCAAATTCTGCTCTGAGGAATGCGACTATTTAAAAATACTCCTTTGGCCTCTGCATGAACTCAGTAATGTCATCAAAACCATCAGATAAAAATAAGGTTTTCTTACTTTTCACTCCTCTTAATCCTGTGGAGCCACCACAGCCATAAGAGAGGGAACACAGTTATTACTATTATTCTCAGCGGGGTCATTAGCTTATCCTCTGAGCCTGCGACCATTTACTCATGCGGATTTCAAAGAATTGGCTCACGTGTGTGCGCCTGCAAGGGCARAGCCCGCAGCCTGACCACAGCACCGTGGCTGCCCTCACCTGCTTTTCTGCTACAGCAGTGAAAACAAAAAGCTGCAGAAGCGCATCTGGCAGCTAAATTCAGTTTGTGTCTATTGTAAACAATGGTGCTGAAGCAAAAAAAAAAAAAATTATATATATATATATACACACACAGAGCTGACAACTGATCTTGAAGTGTATTTGGTATGGCTAGAATTTTTTTTAACTGTAAAGACATCACCAAAAAAGAGGTGATGTAGCACCTAGTAATCGTTGYATCTTCTTCTTGCGCAGCTAAGTGAGTGTTGTCTTCCTGTTCTAAAATCTAAAGAATACAAAGAAAAATTCTTTCAGCACAAAAAGAATGGCACAGGACTCTTGAAGCTTCGTTTTTCCTCTTGCACCCGCACGAGGCAGACGGGTGAAGCTGTTAAAAGGCCGTTTAGGAACTGCACGATTTCCTCCGCGGGCCRCCGCCACCCGCCAGTGAGCACCTGCGCGGCGCGAGGCTTCCCCTCAGCGCGACCGTTGGCGCTAACGGCCTCTCGCGGCTCGCCGGGACTTGAAGTCCGGGCCGGCAGCGCGAGGCGCGCCTGCGCCGGCCGCCTGCGCGCGCCCCGCCCCCTCCCTCCCTCTCTTCCTGTCGGGCCTTCGTTGTGGGGCGGTGCGGGGGTACGTTAACGGTCGCCCCGCGTCCGTTGGCGCCGCGCCGCCGCAGCTAGGGAGCGGCGGGGGAGGGGGGGGGGGGGGGGGGGGGGGGGAGGAGGAGAGGCCGGTGCGTGTTCTCGGGATTGGGTTTCCCTCGGAGGGAGGGGAACATGGCTGCCTCCGAGCGACTTGGGGAGTGCTTCCCTCCTTTGTGGTGCTCGTGCGGCTGGGACTGCCGCCTGGGGATGTCGCGGCTCTCCCGGGCCGCGGCTGGGCGGCGGTGGCCGCTCCCGTCGGGTTCCGAGGTAGTTTGGGGGCACGGGCCAAAAATGTGTGCGTGCGCATTTACATGTGTGTGCGTGTTTGTATTTATATATATATATATATATATATATATAATATGCGTGTGTGTATGTATGTACAGACACGTGTAGAAGTCAGCAGCAAGCAGTATCTGCGGGGTGTGTGCGTTGCGGTGGTTGTAGATGTGCCCGTGCCACGCGGGGCTGTGCCTTTTGGCACGTGTATGTTGATTTCTGAGGCCTTGTGTGTTGAGGCGCAGAAACAGGAAAATTGGTGTTAATTCTCTGAAAGTCTCTTGGTTTTCTGGTTTAAGTATATGTTTGGCTGTTGTGTTGCTAAAAAAGCAAGAGGGTTTTGTGTGTGTGTGTGTGTATTAGCTTTGTAGATGCAGTGTTCTCCAGGTAGATAGGTATCTTTAGAAAATTATAAAACTTTGTTGAGGACAAGGGAGTTATGAATATGAAATAATAATAGTTGTCTTTGAAAAGGAGAGGGAGCAATTGTAATTTGGACATGGAACATTTTTGCTGAGTAACAGTTCAGTCTGTTCTTCCCCCAGCTTGCTGTGTTTTTGTTCAGTGCAGGCTTTTTGTCTACTGAACAACTGTCTACTGACAATGCACCTTTGGTTATTTCAAGGATAAGAAATAAAAATAAATTTTGAAGGGGCACAGCTTGCTCGCGCATTGTCTTCTGCTGAAATGGCTTTAGTCTGTTTAAAATTATAGTTCTCTAACACACTGTCATAATTACCTCACAAGTTACCTTTTAATTTTTTTTTCCTCTTTCTTTGTGTACTTATATCTCGCATATGCAGAGTRCTSCTGTGTTTTCTCTTATATTTAATCYGTTATGCTTCCTTACTTGTGTGTGCTTATTATGTAGTGATGTGCGAGGTAGGAGGAAAACAAAGATGATGCTTTTAAATAACAAAGTTACAGTATTGGAAAGCTCGAGGAATGAACTCTTACTTGCTATTCTTTAATATGATAAAGTTCATGTCCTTTTGAAAATGCCAGCTTTGGAAAGTCTGCAGTAAATAGCTTAGGTTCAYAATGATAAGGCTTATTATTTAAAAGTCAGTATCTCAGATGCAACTTCAAAATTCCCTTTTGCTGCATCCTCTTCACATGCATGCACCATTTTGGGATCATTTTGAGCTGCCCCTAAGGGTTGCAAAAAATCCAGCAGGGTTTCATTATATTTCAGCTTGGAATATCTTGTGTTTTCACAAAGTTTTTAATTAAAAACTGTTGAATAGTTAGAGCTGAATAGCAGGCTGAATTTTAGACATGTTCTAAATACAAGCTATCTTTTTTCATGTGCTGTGCGAGTTACTGTTTTCAGGGACACTAACCAAACTTTAAGCGAAAAACCTGTCTCTTGTTTATAACTTTTGCTTTGTTCAGGTTTGTGGTAGGTGTAGAGTGATACTTATTCCAACTGAACTTCTTGTAATACCTTCTAATAACTACTGTTTTGTTTCTTACAGAATTGGTGGGAGAAGAAGCTTGCTTTTTATGAAATATTTACCACGCATTGAGAAACAAGTCAGTAAAGCCAACCAAAAGTGAATGTCTTCAGAAATGCCAACAGAAAGCCCAGAGGTGCCAACAGAAAATACCGTGCCTGCAGAGGTTCCTGATGTGGAAGGAAAGGTGAAATCAAATGATGGTCAAGTAGAGAGACAGGAGGCAGGCTCAGGCAAGGCACAATGTCTTGAACCCATGTCCAAGAGGCAAAGGAAGAAACTGTTGAAGCAGAAACAGTGGGAAGAACAGAAAGATCTACGCAGGTATGGTTTGAAATATGGCTTTTCTAGGATCATGTGTAGTATTTAATGCTAATAATAATAATATGTGAGCAGAATTTGCATGTAGATTGCTTTAGCAAACCAAGGCAGTTGAACTAGTTTTCTCCCACACCAGGTTTAAAGCAATAGTCACAGGCTGCTCCATCTGAGCATCAAGAAACTACAAAGGTAAGCATCCTCTCTTCATACCAGACATGTTCCCTCTCTTGAAGAGGATACCAGGAAGGAGTCTAACTTGCTCAAGTATTTTTGACRTGTTTGTCCAGAGGGAGAAATAACGTGGCCTTGTTCCTTTCTGAACTGGCTGTTCCCCTATTGGCTGTCAGATTTGGTGAATCATACAAACACTGAATAAAAGTTTCCTTCTGACATGTAGAATATTGTGCCATAAATGATCACATTGACTTGTGATCTACTGAAATGTTGTTTTGTGGAAGGTGGCGGATTTCCGTATTGTCTTGTTGAGAGAAAGCGTATCTGCAAATGGGCTGATCTTGATTTATCCTAATCTTGCTGAACACAAAATGTTCCCTCCCAAGACAGTGGCTGTTAATAGAGAGCTTCTTAAGCTATCTCTGGAACTTGTTCCTGGACTGTCTGCTGCCATTGGGAGGTAGAGGGGAAGAAGAAATAAACAGTTGCTTCAGAAATCTCTTGAAATGGTCCGTTCATTGGAACAGAAGCTGTTCCGTTACTGCAATTTTGGTAGTATTTTTGGTTATTCCTGATATATGACCTGACAGAGCACTCCTAAATCCATGAAACTTACTCCATTGACTTCACTTGGATTTATGTCAGATATCTGTCTCTGTAGGTATGTCCAGTACTTTGCAAATAAAGATGAGGTACCTGTTTTGTGCTGGTGTTAGCCTAGCACAACTTCAAGCAACAGAGACAAGTATAAACTACCATGGTCTTGAGACAGCCATCTTAATCATAAAAGTATATTTTCATCTGTTTACTCAGCATATATATACATATTTATATTTTTTATTAGGCAGAAACGAAAAGAAAAACGCCAGAAGAGAAAATTAGAGCGTCAGTCAAAATTGGACTCCAATAATGAAGGGAATGACAGAAAGCGTATGCGAAAAGAAGTGGTTCCTAGTACACTTCGTCTCATTGTGGACTGCAGCTTTGATGACTTGATGGTGCTAAAGGTAAAAGAATTTTTTTTCCATCTGATACAGATGTTGAATTGACATCTAATGTCAATGTTGGTGTGATATGAGAGCAGAAATATTTTAGAGCAGCCGTCGGTGGATAGTTAGCATGTTTCAAAATGTGGTGACTCCTAGACCTTAAATTAACTGCTGAATTTTCCAGAGTTTGGAATATACCTTTGTATAAGCTTGCCAAAGATCTTGTTTGCCTTCATGGATCTGTGGTAAGTTGGTTTAATTCCAGAGACGGAAATAGAGAAATAGTTTGTGCCTCATGCTCACCTTGAAGTTGCACACAGTTCTGCCTCAAAATGATTTTGCTAGAGGGGCTGCAAATGCCACATTTAGTTACTTTCTCATTTGAAGTGGACCTGAGGCTCCCAGCAGTGTTAGTGATGATCTGTGGAAATTAAAATTTTTAGCACTGTGAGGATACTGAGCTTTGTCTCCGTCACACCAGAGGTAGTTGGGACAGGAAGACGAGCAATTCAGCCTCTCAAATTTTAGAATGGTTGAAAGAACTGGTGTGATGTTGAAAGGATAAGTAAATATGAGAAGGATCAGTGTGATACCTGATGACTGGTGAAGGTTCTTATTGTGGCATTTTGAGATCAAAACAACTTTTAACACTAAAACAAAAGGATGTTAATCTGCAACCTCCTGTAAGACTGCAGCCTTCAGTGTTTGAGGCAGACCTTTCCCCTCCCTGTTACCCTGAGATGTTCTACTGCTGCCAGGGCTTTCATCTGCCCTGGAAGACTGCTCGAATTCAAGCTTTTGCAAAGCCCATCTAGCTGCTTGTTGAGTGTAATGCAAAGCATGTATAGCACTAATGCAGCTGAGTGCCACTGACCACGAGATTTTGGGGAGGCTTCAGTTGCTAGGTTGGAACCTGGTTCCCTGAGGGCTCCTCAGCACTGCCACAGAAGAGATCAGAGCAGCCCCTTGGTACGTTTCAGAGATGCTGCCTGGACATTTCCTGCTAAGCTTCATCCTTTGTAAAACATGTTTCCTTCCCTGGTCAGCCAGAGCCGCCATTTGGCCTGGTATAAAACCTGGTGCCTTTGCTGCAGGTATTGAGCAAGGCTGAAATGTCATAAGTGCAGATGTTTGTGGCCACTAGGGATGGTTAATTAGACACTTTTTCTAGCTTCTCTAAAAACTTGGGTTGAAATATTGTAGTGATAAAGTTTTGTTCTTCACTTGAAATCCTTTAAAACTTGGAGATATCCAAACATTTGAAAATTACTACATGAATAAAAGCAACAAAATGATGTTTCATTTTTTTAAATGGGAGTCAGTTATAAGAAGACCTTCCTTGTGGAACACTGAGGCTAAAGGTGTTTAAGGTACCTTACATAAAGGATAACTGACTAACAGTTGTCTGTTGCATTTTACGTGGTGCTAGTTACCTGTTGTCCAAATTTTCAGGTCAAAATGCTGGAACCAGCCACTAAATTATTTACATTGTTTTGGGGTTCTTCAGGTTAGTTATGCATATTTAATTTTCTTAACTACATACTGTACAGTCCCAAGGCTTTATTGTGGGTGAAAGACTGAGTGTAGTTGCAGAGTGAAAAATCTGCTTGATTCCTCAGATGAATTTTGAGTATATCATTATGTATAATTAAATCTCAATGATTTTTTTTTGTTTGTTTTCTAGAATAATGCAAATCAAGTACATGCATAAAAGGGTCTAAATACATGTTTTGTGGAAGATTTGTATGTATCTGTGTCAGCATAATCCCTTCACAGTGGCTCTTTTTTCTTTGGGACTGATGTGCGTGCTCTTTCTCTCTCTCAGTAGTCATTTTTGCCAGTTAAAAGCTTCCTTTTTTTCTCTTTAGCTTCTGACTGGCTCATGGTAAAGCATTTTGTGGTGGTCTGTCTGAAGGAATATGTAAAAACAAATTGTGTTGTATACAGGATGTTAAGAAGCTTCACAAGCAAATTCAGAGATGTTATGCAGAAAACCGCAAAGCATTTCATCCTGTGCAGGTATGCTTGAACAAACTCATGTCAAACAAACTGTGTCTCATGTACAAAGCATATGAGAAGGGTAGCAGCGACCCAAACTGGTGACCACTGTAGTAGGCACACAAAACAATTTATTTAAACACACTTTAATAAAATAAATAGTGCTTCTATACTAATAGATTAATTTTTAACCCATGTATCATACAAATCAACATACATGTGAGAAAGTGTGTGCATGCAGATAAAGAGCACCATATACAGGCATGCCACTAAAACACTTTGTTGATACTAAGTTTTATCTATGACAGAGTAACAAAAGAGGAACTGCATATGTGCATACTTGTCTTTTAAATGTGTCACTAGCTATATGAGTATGGTCTTAGTACGATTTTCTTAAGCTAAATAATAATTTAAGAGTTTTAGCTAATAGCTAAGGGTAGAAAATAGACTTGTACAGAAAGGAAGCAGACTGGCATATTAACATTTCAATATTATGTACCTTCTATTTGTTCTTTTCTAAGTTTTACTTGACCAGCCATGGGGGACAGTTGAAGAACAACATGAATGAAAATGACAAAGGATGGGTGAACTGGAAGGTGAATAATTGACCCTATTTCTGTAAAAAGAGGGGGGAAAAAAGATTATCATTGTTAACTAGGTTGTTTGTTGTGAAGGACCTGTGCTTTTTTTGATTTTTCCCCTCCCCCCCCCCAAGACATCAGAACAATAGTGTATTAGAAAGAAGTGTGACTCTTTATGCTCTTAAATAATTTAATTTGACTAAGCTAAGGACTGCTTGGCTTGAGTCTATGTTTGATTTTTGGTTTTGGAACTCTCTCTACACACCTGTTTTTATTGAATAGATACCATTCTCTGATAGCCTAGGCAAGACGATTCATCAGGTAGTTTCAGCAGTTGCCTGTCTTGACGGTGCTCTTTTTTCTTGGAAAAAGTACTACTTTGAAGTCCTGGTGCAATTCACTTGTGTGCTTTTTCTTTCCATTGTGTTGCCTCTCAACACAGAAGTGTTCTGTAGCAAATGAGCTTGTCTTTGTCAAATTCATGTTTTTTTTTCTTGTGACTCTTTGTTCAAACAAACCAATGTTCCAACAATTTTATCTACGTAAAGTGCTCTTCATTTAAAGATTAGCTTTACTGTCAGCAGGCCTTGTGTGATGACTGCTTTTCAGAAGTATAGCACAAACCTCTCATCAAACAAATAATGTTAACTAAGCATATACTTGTGGTTTCCTTTTTAGAAAGGAGGACTTGAAAATGACTGGGATCCCTAGAGAACATGTGGTAATTTCTAAAAAGAATCACAAGAACTTAAGGTTTTCTGAAGCTCTTCTGGGCTTTCAGAAAGTTTCCTGATAATTTTTGCAAGTCAGTGCTTTGGAGATCTGTGGTAGGGACTGTGGATTGTTTATGCAGAAGGCAGTCTGCACTGTGGAGGGGGGGAGGAAAAAAAAAAAAAAGAATGAGGGGCATAGAATGAACTGCCTACTGCTAGCTTTATATTTGCTGGTTCCATCTCGGGTCTGTGAAACATATGGCTTGCCCAACAATTCATTAGTTGAACGTAACTTCTTTTAACTACCTTGTGTTTTGGAGGATATCCAAATTAAAACAGAGCACTATAGTGAGCTAATAAAGAAAGAAGACCTAGTATATCTCACCTCAGATTCCCCGGATGTTCTCGGTGAGCTTGATGAGAAGAAAGCCTACGTGATTGGAGGTCTGGTGGATCACAATCACCACAAGGTAAACGGTGGCTGCAGTTCTTTGCAGCTTTTTTTTTTTTTGGGGGGGGGGGGGGTGAGCATCTTGTTTGACATTAATGTTGTACATGTGTAAACTAACAAAAATAATAAAACTTTCAAAAAAGAAGACTTAATTCAAAAAAGTTTTGAAGAAACCAAGAARTGTGTGGTGGTAGCTATGGCTTGTGTTCCAGAGTGCAGACATGCTGAGGCTTTTTAGCATTTTATCTTTTCATTTTAAATATAGGAATGGAATTAGTAGCACTGCTCAGCTTACCAAGGGCCATATTTTCAGACAGAAGGCTTTGGTTTCTGCGCATGCAGTTGTGTGTATGCTTGTATGTGCACATGCCCAAATATAGATGAAGAACAGTACTTGAATCTTGAATGTCCTTTTTTAACAAGTTTGCCTGTCAGGAGGACTTGGCTAAGTAACACACGTGCTTCAGGGGTCTGGTTCCATACCTGGACATGGGATCATGCTGTGTGGGCTTGGAGTGGCATAGGGAATACTGTTACTGCTTGTTTTTAAAGACACTCCTGCATAATTTCTAGTGACCTATTTAATATTTTGGTGTGATGCTAAAAAAAGGGATGAATCTTAAGCCTTACCAAATGATGCTGCAGCAGTTAGTCCACAATTGAAGACTGGGAGGGAGCTAAAGCAGGTCTTTTAGATAGTCGTCATAGTATGAAGTGTTTACTCGCTTCCTAAAACACTTTATCCCATCTTGGCACAGGAGTTGCTAGATTAAAACCAAAACTTTATTCTTCCTCTCAAAAAATACCTAGTTACTACAATCTGAGTAATCTTGTATTTAAGCACAAAGTCATCTTTAAAATGGGCTATGGCTGACACATTCGAGAGTTGCAGTTGCATAAGCAGGTTTTGCAGTTATGATAATTTTGACCATACATCACAGYGTGACATGTATTTAAGGCAGTAAGTTTTCCTAAGGTAACCCTTGAAGCATGTACTATCTTATCTAGTAAATATAACTTTTTTTTTTTTTTTTTTTTTTTTTTTTTTAAAGCAAGAGCATGGCAATGCTGGCCAGACTCTGGCCAGAAAACAATACTTCTGGTAATCTGTATAGGCTGGTTCGAAATGGTGATTCTCAGTCGAGTTGTTTTTGTGTCTTTCCTACAGGGAATTACTTACAAAAAAGCAGTAGAGCTAGGAATTGGTCATGCACAACTCCCTCTTGGAAACTTTGTGAAAATGAACAGTCGGAGAGTGTTAGCAGTCAATCATGGTAAGTCTTAAATCACAGAATGACATTATTACTTGCAGTATTAAACATTAAACCCTCAAAATGTGCGTTACAGTGCAGATACCTTATTTTAATATTTTAGTGTTTTTTGAATTCAGTTGCTTCTGGAATAAAGTATTTACCCTGACCTTTAAATATTTTGTATATGAATAAATATTAAGGTAGCTGAGGAAGCATCTTAGTCACTTAGAAGTGCAAACCCTATTCTGTTGACTTCTCCCGTGAGTAATTTTTGGCTTTCTTGCCATCCTGGCCTTGTTTCCAGGCTTAATGGGTAAGTAAATAAAATCTGGAAACGATCTCATGTATTTTGTCCCATTGGAGGATAAATATATGTGGATGAATACATGTTTTCACCTCTTCTGATAGACTTGTTAGGCAGTAACTTCTTGGGTAACTCTAGATTTAACTTCATTTGGTATCAGCAACACTCCATTTGCTGAGCTTTTATTACTGCATTTTTACCTGGTTTCGTGGTTCTGATTAAAGTATACAGTTATGCTTAACCTATTCTTGAATTCTCAACACGCACGCATGCTTTTAATTGTTCACTTTTACTATTTGGTATCTTTCAGTGTCATTAAACAAAAGTACATGCAAGGTCAGTGCTGCTCAGACCTTTATAGGAATTTCTTTGATAGTGTGCTAGTCTTTATTTTGCACTTCTTCAGGTTCTTTTCTCTTATCCTGCTTTATGTTTCAGGTTTGTTTTATGATTGAACACATCTCTTGACAATAACTTTATGTTCTTAAGATTCCGTTGGTGGAAGAGGTGTGCATTTGTAAGATAATAAAGAGTACTTAAGCATAGCAGAGAATATACCTTGGAGTTTTTTCTGTTAGTATGTCATTAGAATTAAAAATTACCACAGCCCTTGTATTTGTAGCGTTTTTCAACTTTCTGGAATGTGATCTTTAAATGTTGCTTTATATATATTTTATGTATTATTCATCAAAAGTTATAAAAGCTGTAGCTTTCTGTTAGTGCTTTTCTGCAATAATCTTATACTGACCTCTAGTGGCAACATTTTGGAGGCTGTTATCTAGAAGTCTATGCTCTGGATATAGATTGGATCACTTACATTGAGACTTTCATTTGTTTGCTTTATGATCTTGTCCATGTTTCTTGTGCCAGATTTTTAGAGATATTTAGGCACCTAATATCACTGCAATTTAGTTGCTGCGATTTTATTCTGTGAGAGATTGATTTTCCCCACCACCACCACCACCACCTTTCTAAAACATTTTCAAACTGCAGCTGAAAGGTTCTTAACACAAACTGTGTGGGGTTTTGTGTTGTTTTTTTTTTTTTTAAAGGTAAATTTTGTACTTTAGCAATGTTTTGCTTAAGGATTTCAGGCAGGAAAATTTAAAAAATTGCAAAAAGTTGAGGTAGCAGCTCAATTAAGGTAACTGTAGCCCCTACAATTAAGGCTCTGACATACCTTGTAACCCTAGTAACATACAACCTAAATCAAAAAGGACTGTTTTCAGGGAAGATACTACTTGACATGAGTAAGGTAGATAGAATCAAGCTGTCACTCAAACTTCATATTATAAATTCTTGTGTAGGAGTGAAGGATATTTCTACTAAGATTTTTGAAGTTTGCTGTGAATGCATCCACCTTGCTACTTTGTGTAACACTGTATAATTGCTCACCTCTTCTGCTGTAATTTGGTTATTCTGGTTTTTGGGCTCCCACGCTCAGTCCAGAACTTAAAGCTTGCAAAGTACAATATGTGGCTCAGCAGACAAGACTGAGAGATCTACTGGGTTCCTTTGGGACTATTTTTGAGAGGTGTGAATTTGGAAAGTCCCATAGAAGAAATTCTTTCTTAACTGCCTTGTCAGTCTTTGACTCACTTTAAGTGGTGCCCTCTGGTGGTGGGAGATAGACAGCGTCGTTAAACGTGAAATAGTCTCTACCACCACCCCTTTGGGAACAAGTCTTCATAAATTTCCTCAGGCAGTTAGTTCAGTGCCTGAACTCTGAAATTGCCGTGTTGAAATGTCATGAGGAACACATGTATGTGTGTTATATTTGATGTTAGAGAACTGGCAGGCTTTGTAATAAGTGTGGGTTTTTTGTTTTTTTTTTTTTGACTTGATCTGAAATTTTAAAACTTCAAGATTTAAGGTCTATATTAAACACTGTATGCAAAACACAATTGCAAGTGTAGCTGAGGGAGTTTGATTCCTTCTGTTCAGATTTGTAACCTAAGGGTAATACTTTGTAATGTATGTTATTAGACCATATTGTTCTACTCCAGTATGCAGTGAAGTCTAGTAACTGTTTCCATTGCCTTTTTCTATCCTTGCTTAATATTTTTGTTGCTRTTGTAGTGCATTGTAGATGTCTGTCTTGTCATGTCCAAGCTGTTCTGTTTCTATCAGTTCTGTTTTTCACTATGCAGATAAAGAAAGTTCCAAAACAAAGGAGAAGATGCATACTCACTGTACTCTTCTTTTTCTTAAACCACTATTTTTGCCACATACGCTTTCTGCAGTAACTTCCAATGGTATTAATATAGTCTCTGGGGAGATCATAACTTCACTGTACTTCTCAGACGAATAACATAGTAAAATGGACAGCTATTCTAAATCATTGTCATGGATAGCAGCTGRCTGTCCAGTAAACCTGGGTCCAGGAAACCTCTAGTAAATGTGACACTTTTTTCTGTAATTTGACTCTCAGTGAGTAAGAGATCCATGCACCTCCTCCCTTTCTGAATGCTTGCCTGGCTTTCTGTAAGGGTTTTTTCCACCACAGCTCCTTTGATCCTCTCTCATATGCTCTTGCTTGGCATTAAGAACGCTTGCAGTGGGTGCATTCTTTGAAGTCGGCGTTCTCCAGCCCTGTTAGCACTATTCTTGTAGTCTCAAGCTTGAGGAACCTCCTCTGTGTCCCAAATTTTTCATGCTAGTCTGGTTTACTCACCAGCCACAGGGCCTCCTCCTGCCCTTACCACTCCTGCTGGGGCACAGTCATGTTGAGAATTTTGGTACTCCTCAACATCACTATGACTTCTAAAATATTGGACAACTGAGATTTTTCTAAATAGGAATATGCTGTTGAAATTTGTATGTAATGCAGTTTGGAGGTATTGTCAGTCAGAGAAAATTTTGAGATGAAACAGGAGTAAGGGTGACCTGATAATTAGTATAATGGAAACAACAAGAAATTCGGTAGTGCTGAGGGAAAGCATCTCAAAATTGGGAGACTAATAACAAGAATTTTTGCCATAAGCTCAGATTTCATCAGATGGAAATGAAAGAGAAAGATGACAACGAGGATACAGTAAACTTTAGGAAGGCTTTGGGCTGTCCATATGTTCTCCATATGACAGAGTCATTGTCATTAACAAAGTCATTGTTAAAGCGCATCCAGAGTGGTATTCCTGTCAAACATAGRAAAGCATTAGTGCCAGTATAAAAGTCCCTCCTAGTACTCCAGGTCTCACAAGTGCCAACTTGTACGAAAGAGGAGTGAATTCAAACTGGAGCAGCAGCAGAAAAGGATACTGGAGTAATCAGGAGAATAGAGAGCCTGTTTTACAATTGAAGACTCAAAGCGCTTGGCTTTAGACTGCGGTGGTAGCAGAATTGCTTTGTCGTCTTCCGCCTGTAGGTTTTACTCTGAAGATGCCAAAACCAAATGCGTATAAACCCCTGTAAAGATGGATTTGGGTGTGTGTGCCTATCACCAGTTCAGTTGTCTCCTGGTAGAAGAGCTGATGATCTTTCTTGATGTTGCAGTGTTTGAGATCATCCTTGCATACCTGGAGAAGAGAGACTGGAAGGAGGCTTTTTTCAGTGTCTTGCCACAGCGGAAAGGGGCTGTTCCTTTGGGAGAAACCAATGATGCATCCAGACATGTTCTGTCTGAAAAAGAAGATGGAGACAATGACTTGGACAGCAACTAGGCTTCAGGATGAGATGGGAAAAATGAAACATGCCGTTCACGGGATAAAATTGGAACACAAAGTAGCTAAACCCTGAAGACCATCTGCTGCCCTTGTGATACTGAATTGTCTCAATGCTCAGTAGCTACATAGCTGACCCAGAACTGTTGCTGGACAGAAAGGGTAAAGATAAATGCTATTTTTACCCTGAAACTTCCATATTAGTAGCTTTTTAAAAAATAAATTAATGGCAGAAATGATTTTGTTTCCCAAGGAAGCCATTTTATTTATTTTTGTTTTAAGTTTTGTTATACATGTGAAGTTGAGTGTATTACCTGAAAGCATTAGTAGTTATTGTTTTATGCGTGCATTCTTGCCCATTTCCACTCTAATGTTTCTTAAAAGCAGTGTACAGTAAGAGTTCATGTGACCTCAAATCCTGTACCAGTAGTGCCTGTTGCAAAATGTGTATGATCACTCAAAGGGAAAAAACCCCCAAATTTTCTACTTTTCCTGAGGGTCTCAAAAGACAATCACAAGCAACTGCGCTGCCTTTATCAGCTGAGCCATACTGACTGATTTATACTTCTGTGTTCAGCTGGTTGGGGTCACTAGATGAAATATGAATGAAATTCTCTATACTTCAATTGCGATGAGTATCTGCGCATGTGCAAATTTTGTGGCTTGGTTGGCACACAGTGCTTGTTATGTTGAGGTGGCTCAATTACTTTTGATTATCTATTACACTCTTAGCAAAACTTATCCTGCAATCTCAAAACAATACCAGAAGACAGCTCAAGAATACCAGTGACTTGCAAGTCACTTATTCTTCAGTTGTAGTATACCTGTATACCACAATGTTATATTAATTGCATTGTCGGTCAAATATTTTTTCCTTAAAAAAAAAAAACCCAAAAAACTAATCTCTTTTTCAGTCTTGACTGGAAGCTCTGATCCAACTTATTTTTTAACGGACTTCAGTGCTTTTGCAAAGTAATGAAATGGGCATCTTGGGAGGTGTGACTTTATTTCACACCTGTGAGCCTGTCCCATGCCTTTCTTCTGTAGGGACCAACCAGGCAGCTGCCGTAAATGTTTTGGATTGTGAACAAGCATGCACTGAATCTAAGTTGAATGAAGCAGCTTTCACACAGGTTGGCTGAAGAGTATAAAACCAAATCATGATAACTGTTCATCTCTTCTTCGCTGGAATCAAGAGGGTGCTATAAATATGTATCCATATATGGCTTGTATCCATTTCTAATCCTCCCTCTGTTATTGCTGCTTTCAAACTGAAAACAGAAGTGGGATTCCTATGGGTATTTGCATGGTCTGTAAAGGGTTGGCAACAAACTAGTTGTGRCTTTATATACTCAGTGCGTGCTGCCTCCTATGCTTTTTAAACAACTGTTAAAAAGTTTCATCTGTTAAAAGCATGGAATGCGGATGAGTTTTTCGTTAGGCTATGCAAGAGTGTGATTGCTTTTGTTGCAGAAACTAGGTCACCTTTGGCACAAAAGTGCAGCTGTTTTTATTTCTTTAACAACAACAAAAAAAACTAGTGCAAGTATACCAACCATTTATTATACTGATTCTCTGATAATAAATGTGTAAAGCAGTTAAATTGCAAAGAGTTACACCTTTACAGCTGAGGTATTACATGCCGTTCATGCACATAGCACCAATTAAACCTGATCTACGAATCTTCAACCACTATAAGTTTTTTTGTTTGTTTTTTCTGAGTATTTCTTACATGCACCTCATTTCCACAGGCTTGAGAGTGTAACAGAAGGTCACATAAACAAATTGGGGACTTTTGGAGACATTTAGATAGAGTCCAAAGGAGTCTTATGGAATTGTTTTGTTGACAGAACATTCTTGTCATGTGAAGAAAGTGTGTTATAGCTTAAAACACAACCTTTCTTGCATAGTCACTGGTGAAATGAGATAGATTAACCCCCCCACACACACATGCACATGCACACACACATTTTTAAATCAAGCTCTGATGGGCTACCAGTTTCAGGTTTAACTTTCTTTGGATAAATTTGAAATGGATTCCTGTTTTTGCTTTAGTTTACAGTATGTATGAATGACTGCAAGTGGTTGAGTGATTGCTACCTGAGTTACTGCTAGCCAGCTTCAGTATCATGACTGGTTAAACTAGATGTATACCAATGATTTTAAGTGAACAAGTACCTGCAGCTCGAATAGCTGTGTGTTAGCAGAGGTCCTGTATCATAGTTAATCTAGGAGCCAGTAGCCTGTGGTACCTATGAGCAAAGACAGCATGCAGGCAAATTGTTAATGGCACAAAGCAGGTGGGAGCTGTGGCACTGTGAGAGACCTGTGCAAGAAGCAGCAGTTCCCACTGAGTTCTGAAGTCAGCAGGACTCAAGTGACTTCTGCAAGGCAAGATAACTACTGATCGGGAGCATCTCTTGGCTCCCACTTACTGTCTTCTGACACATTTAACCTCAAATCAAGAAAAAATTCAAGAGAAGGAAAAAAACAGACTGGTATGCTGCTCTTGGAAGGCTCCTAGTGTAACTCTGGGAGGTCACAGTACTTYATCACTCACAGTTGCTTGTTCATACACATCACATGTCTAAATCATCTGGTGTTAGTGTTTCCCTCATTGGAGCCTTTAGTCAGTAATTTATGTTGCTGCTGCTGCTTACCTTTTCTCTGTTCATGCTAACCTAATCAGGTCATGGTAGGCTGAAGTTCATGTATGTTGTCATGAACTCTCTCTACAGGATCCTGTTCTCAGGATGTGTTAGCTAGTGAAATGGATGGAGCATTAAGTTAGTGTAGACTGATGTTTCAATGTGATGCAATTGTCGGTCCTGCAGTCTCTTACAGGAAAGACCTGTTCTTGGTTGACCTGGACTCGTACTGATCAAATTTCTAACCATTTTTTCAAGGTTTAAATACTTGGCTGTTCATGGGTGGAATCACCAGCACTAAACGTTATTATGCTACAGTAGAGTTGTAATTTGCTTTCAGGTATCAGGCTGGAGCTATGCAGAAGTCCTCAAGGAGAAGTGACGGTTCAAAAAAACCCAAGAGCCGTTCTGATAATGTAAAGTTATTGATGAAAATAGTTGGATAAGCTGGGGCACATGAAAATGACCCCAGCATTAGATCAAGTGCAAGAAACTGAAACCAGTTTGCGAAAGAGTCCAGGAGGGTAGCTTGTAAAAGCAAGAGGGCTTGTACTGCTTGTGACATGATAGACTGAACAGGATTTTTTTCCATATCTAGGACAAAATTATCAACTAACATTTGATTACAGCACTAAAGCAGGAAGACCACCAGACCCTGCCAGAACTTCACAGTCCATCATGACAGACCAGGAAGGTACTCTTCATGTGTTTCCAGTGTCTTACTGCAGCATAAAAGTGGAGGTATGTTCCTGAGGGTGGTAGGATGGCCGTTTGCTGACAATCCTGGGAAAAGCATCCCAAGTGGTATTGGCGTTGTGCTGTATTTCACTCTGGTGTGCACGCTGTGCTCCTTTTTTTCCCCTGAATGCCCCTGGCTGCCTCTGAAGAAGGGCACAGACTTCACAGCTGGTAGCTCCTATCTCTGCAGCAGTGGCCAACTGTTTGAAAATAGCTGAGTAACCAAAAATCTGAATGTATTGTGGAATCTGTGAGAAGTCCTGGGTACTACTAGTGTCCTGGGTCAGAGGGAAGTAAATCCACAGTAAGAGGCAAGTACTAGGTCTAGTTTGAATGCAGTGAACTGGTTGTTAAGTAACTGACTGCTTAATGGAGCAGAAATTAAATATGATTGTGTAGGATAACATTTTCTGTAGCTAAGGATATGAAATAATTAAAACTTTGCATTAGTTTAAGTTTGCGATTTAGGTCACATTGCAGTTGCTGTAAAGCAGAGTCCATGTATGACGTGAATCATCTCCTGTTGTTTTACTGTACATTTTGTATTCTCCTTTCAGTATTTTTAATTTATTCTTATTTTGATGCAGGAAATGCTTCTATTATATTTCTTTGTCTGTAGTTTAACATAAAACTGGTGACAGGGGTTGGGGAAGATGATTCAACCCTGACTGAATTGTGCATTGTAGGTGCRTGACATGATTTGTTTTCTTTTGAGGATACTTTAAGTATTAGTATGTTTCTTCTGGCTTCCTTTTGTCATCAGATAGAATGAAAATAGTATTTTACTTACCTATAGTGAATAAGTTATAGCAGAGTTGTCAATACTCTGTTATTCCTAAAGTTTTTATCCTTTTTCTTAACTACTTACTGAAATTGTTTTAAATTGCTACACAGCTAGCTGAGCTTGGCTCCTCTTTTTCCCTGAAAGCTCTGAAAACTTGCCCATATTTAGTAATTATGGTAATATGTCTAACTCTTAGTCATTTGTGTTTACTGCACATTGCAGAGATTTTACGTATTTATTGAATAGGCCAGACCTCCAGTAACAGGGTAACCTCTCTGAAGAGGGATAGAATATAAATTCTTGCAGGGGAATGGTGGATTGCAACCTGAGCACTTCATGAAGCATTTAGAAATACTTGACATGGGTGCATGACTGTTTAAATTAGTTGACTATCTGAACCTTCTCAATAACAGCAGACATCCTAAAGACTGCAGACTCCCAGCTGTTGGTGGTAGGGACAAGTGATAGTTCAGAAGATGGGCCATCTAATTTTATTACAGGACAAAGAAATGCAGCTGCCTCACCAGAATAGTCTTATGAGAATCTCCATCGCTGCTTTACCCTGACATGTTTGTAAGGATCTGCTTCAGCTTCTCTTGCTTCTTCAGCTTGAAGGGGGAAGTGCTCTTCGGGGAGCCTTGTTTTGGGACTTGCAGCAAATGCAGTAACAGATGCTTGGGGAAAGGAAATGACTGAGATGCAATTGACTGTAACTCTCCTTGCAAACTCTCCCACTTCTGGCTCTAACGTGTTTGCTCAGTAGCCTGTCACCTTCATGGAGGAAATGTAACCATGCTGTTGAAAGGCTGTTTTAACACTTACTCTCCTTTTGGTTCTGTTCAGTAATGAGTCTCTAAGGCCTCAGAGACATTATTAAGTTTTTCAGGCTTAGCTAACACAGCACAATGCTGAGAAACAACTGATAAGAAACGCTCACAACAGATATTTATGTGGGATTAAGGCAATCTGAATATGGCCCCAAAACACACACACAGTCATTACCACAGCTTGGTTAATCCATGGTCGCTCCACCCTATTGTTTGATTTTGCTACTGTGTGCTTTCCAGCTCACTTGGTAGTATTTACTCTTAAGACACAAGGGAAATTTCAAAATATTGTTAAAACGAAGAGGGTGCATCTTGTAGCAGTGCAATGTTTGTCAGCTCCCCTCACTTTGATTCTCCAGTCCCATTTGCAACAGCCTGCAGGCTAGTACTCTTGCACAGCTATACAAATTACCTATATGGGAAATTGATACTCACTTGCATTATTTTATATACATGAGTTGGCAAGTATACATGAGGAATGGCTGGTTCTGCGTGACCAGCTTTCTGTTGGCCAGCCACAAATACTCTTTTCACTAATCTGTTGCTACAGGTTAGTTTGTGCCCACCAGCCTCTAACAAGGTTGGGCGCATGCAGTGCTATGTCAGCACCAAGAGAAACCTGAGACTGTCACCCAGGTCTTAAATTGTCACTCCTGCCCTGCAGAGGGAAGTGAGAATGGTTGTGGTAGTTGTAATAAGTGGAAATGATTTTGGAGTGAAGGTAGGGACCCTTGGAAGAGTACGCTGCAGTGTGCTCTGAGCTAAGCTTCTCCTTCCTTAATACAGTACTAACAGAATTTCTCTCCTTCTCCCCCAAATGGACAGATGTTTTGAATGAGCCTATCTTCATTGAATAATCTTGCTCTGGGAAATAAATGAAAAGGTGGTCAATTTATCACATCTTTGGTTTTGTGAGAATAAATTGACAGAGGTGCGTTTTAAACAGATAAAACTGTTTCTTCTGCTTTCACGGTTTATTTGCAAGACCTGGATAAGGTCCAGATAAATTTCTGTTGTTGCTGGTCTGTATTTTAGTGGCTTGTGGTTTGTATGGTGGTTTTAGTGTTTGTTTGTTTTTTCTTCCCCCATGGATGCTAAACCTTGTAATGCTTCTCCACTAATAACAAGAAATATGGAAGCAAATAATAGCTTGCTGTGAGGCGGACATCGACAGTCACTGTGCAGACCAGGTTTTGAAAAGTCAGTCTCTCTCTCTTTTTCTTTTTTCTGATGCCTAGGGCTTGACATGCCTCTCTGCAAATGATGTGTATGCCCCTCCTCTTACCCTGGTATGTCTGTGACTGTAGAGTCAAGTCTGCACACGAGCTATCTGAGTTATGCAGAAATGTGAATCTGATGCCAAAGTGTTGTCTCTGTCCCTCTTTTCATTCAGCTCTCTTCACAGGTACCTATGCAGCATGGTTTGGTTGAATCACTGGAAGACTAAATATAGTAAGCATAAGATTATTTTATTTTGAAAGAGAGCCTGACCAAGTATTTGTAAATATATTACAAGTGCTAAAGAGTATACTTTTCTTTATGTGAAGGTGGCATTGAAGCTGCTTCAGTGGCTGTGAACAGAGGGGCCTTCCCTAGAAAGGGGATGCATGCGTGTTGGGGGTGGCTTGCTGCTGCGCAGACGAGACTTCTGATGAAGTGTGAAGGCAGGAGCAGTTCTTGTTTCTGTAGTGCTTTGTTGACTGCAGGGCCTCCCTGGGGACAGTGGATCTGCATGTGCTGAACTTCTGTTTCTCAGCCTTGAGAACAAAAGACATTCTTTCTCCCTTTCTGGAAAAGATTTTGGAAAAGAAAACTCTATATTATCAGTCTAGGCTTAAGATTTTGTTAGACTGATTTGATTTTGTTCCATACACAACTGGGAATGTAGAAGCACTTGTACTCCTTAGCAAGTAAGTCCCTCTGGATGCCACTTGGAAAAGGAAGGATTGCTGCTTTAGAGTTTTCTTCTTTTGATTTATCTTCTTGTTCTTACATAAGCTTACTCTTCCCTGCTCTTCCAGTATGGTTACAAATAATATTAATACTGGTAGCTTTTAAACCAGCATGAATGGCTTTGTTAAAGTTATGACATACTCTGTGACTGACTTGTGTTATCCCGATGTGTTTCAGAAGGGATACAAAGAGGTGATAGGAGTGTTTCTTGGGAGTGCTGGTATTGTTGGCTTGCATTGGCTGGGTAAAGGATGCAAAGGTGGGCTTTGGTAGCTGAAAAAGTCTGAGTGAGAAAGCCTGGCTTAGTCTGAGGAGATATGTTTAGATGATGGCAAATTGCAAAGCATTGGCAGAAGGAGTTTCAGCCTGTGTACGATTTATAGCAGGAGGTCTTAGTGGAGGAAGAGGTGATAATCAGTACTTCTTGCTGCTATGGTTTGTTCTAGCAAGAGGCAGAAGCAGCTGTCCATGTTCCTCACCTTGCTTTATTTCTGAGTTACACCAGTTAAAAGAAGATTTATGTGAATTTTTTATCAAGAGAAACCAATTCAGTGTCCACAATAATGGAAAGTTTTGGATATCTAGCTCTTAGAGAACTTGACCTCCATTTTTAATTTCATTTCATTTTTCATGTTGTCACTGAATTCTGGGCCTGCTGCGAAGATAAAAGTTAGAGCTGCTAGACATTCATAGTCCCTACACAGTTCAGTGAGTGGCATCCTAGACACAAGGTGTCTTAACATTCATAATTTCCATCACTTACCCCGTTTCTTGCTTTGACTTGCTTCTGATTCTGTAGTTGAAGGCCTGAATAAAAAAGGGAGAAAGTCTAACTTTATAAATAGTGTAAACTGTGTATTACATGTACATTGCAATATACAGGAGTTACTTTTTAAAGGGTTTTCAAGTGCCCCTAATGCTAAAAGAGTGTGGGATCATCTGTAGTTAGGGGCACTTTTGATTCAAGCTGTGCATGACAAATTTCCGTCACAAAGTTGCGTTTTTCRTGAGGTTCACAGGAGAAGAAAACAGAAATTCAAAAAAAATTTTTTTTCTTTTTCAAATAAATGTGAAAATGTATTTCTGGTTATGAGCTTTATCTCATCCCTAATCCTAGTAACCTCACTGCAGGCTTTACCTGGACTGATTCATTTCTTCTTCAGCATCTCCCCAAAGAGGAGGATGAGGCTTTTTCGGACTCTGGATATTCATGTTCTCTGCTGTATTTTCATTCATTGCACGTGGCTGATAATTCAGCAAGTCTTTGCCAGTCAGTTCTGAGTGAATCAGATTGGACACGAAGTTTTTCTCTGAAATTTGAAGGCAGCAGACATTTTATAAAAGTTCCCACTTGCCAATCTGGATGTTTAGGAGCAAATTCTGGAGTTTCCTTATCTGAGCCTCAGCCTGGGGTTTTCAAAGGCCTTAAGGAGGTAAGAGAGATGTGTTCCATTTGCTTTCTGCCTTCCCCCAGCCCATGACAGCCTGGAGCTCTGCTGGGAGTGCATACTTTTCCACCCAGCACCAAATCTGAGCGAGCTGAAGTCTGAATGACTATTTTCTATACACTGTCACCTTCCTGTTCAGCACAACCACACTCAGGCCAAGTGCACTTCATTGGATCCTGTTCTTTCCATCTCAGCAATCCCATTCAATTCACGTCTGTGAGAATTTCACGGTTTTACACAAATATATGAGAGGGTAGTTCTTTCAAAACTTGTGTGCGTTTGCATGCATTACCTTTTATACTTGCCCTTGAGAGCCATCCTTGGATCTCTGCAAGAGAATCTGTCCGTAAAATTTTGCAGAGTTTCTCCAGCACCTAGAAGATGTACAGGATAGTTACAATGAGGGAAGAGATGCTGATTGGCAACATGGTTATTTTGTGTTTTTCAGTTTAGCTCTAGCTTTGTGAGCGTGCAGTTTTACAGCTGTGCAAATTGTCTAGAGAGTGTACCATCAGTTTAGCTGTGGTATGCAGCTCTGTGAGCTAAGGACACCAGTCAGCAAAAGGTGATGCTGGGAGAGTACCATGTACAGAGAGCACTTAAGAGACATCGGAAGGAAACTGTAAGCAGTGGTTAGTATATATAAAGCCTCTTGATAAGATACATAATATATGCAGGCTGTTTTCTAGAGGACACATTTCAGCCCATGTGCTATTTGCACTGCTCTGTCAATGATTTCTAATAGCAAGTTCCAGTTATGTGAGAGCAACTCAAAGTAAATGCTGAATAAAAATTTAAGTTGATAGAATTCACACTGGGGATAAAAATCTGACAAATAACCTCCAGTGATTCAACATCCTCCTCAAGAGAAATAAAAATGTGCAACAACACAGGAAATCATATACTACAGCACTCATGTTTTACCTTTATTCCCTGATCCAGGTAGCTTGGGACATAATTCATGTCCTCTTGGATGTGAGGATCGTGATGCAAGTTGATGAATGGAGAGGAAGGCTGGGTGAGAGAAGCAGCGTGGATTTCCTGGCTAGTTGCAGGTGGTGTAGAGGTTTGGAATCGTTTTTTCAAAAGCTTTTCCAAAGCAGAAAACAATGTATAAAGAAATAGCTTGACTCCATTTAAACAGCAGTTAAAGGCAGTGTGAAATAGATGACTAACACTGGTCCCCAGCAAGGCTGTGAAGCAGAAAACACGTCTAAAACTGTTAGAGGTTCTATTGAATACAGCTACAAATAGGAAATGCGCAGGTTGTTACGGCCTCTAATACATAGTCACCAAGAACAATACCAGATATTCATAATCCATAATGTTGGATTTTTCCCTTTATTGGCAAAGAAAATATGTGGAACAGTCCACCATGTTTTGCTTTGAAATGTCTTTTTGGAACAGCTCTGTGTTTTGGAGAGATTTGCATTTTGGTATAAGAAAGAAAGTGACCCAGTGTAACAACTAATGGAAACTGGCTGAGGAAGGGATTGAATGTGGGCCTCTAGATTCTGTTTGCTTTTTAGTCATGAATTTGTAGTGTGCTGCTGAGTGACTCTTCACTTCTCTGTGAGCAGGCTTACAAGTCTGTGAAAAGCACTGGAATCATAAAGTGCTCAGCGGGTTTTGTTTGTAAATGCAGTGGGGAAACCTAGAGGAAAAGTGAAAGGCAACTAGTGGAGTTATTAACAACGGTAGTTTACTGAGTGTGGCTATAAAACAGTATCTGGCCATTACATATGGTTATTTTGCAGCCAAAATACAATACAATACAATAGACAGAGTTTGAAGAGCTGTATTCTGTATATATAACTGAATAGTAAAGATAAAGCATGGCCTTTACTATACCCAGCTCAGGAACCTATGAACAACAGTGAGAGAGAAGAAAGCAGTTAAAAAGAGGAAAGTTCCAAGGAAAGTTAATCCTTACTTTCAGGGCCTCTACAGCAAAACATCTTAGCAGTGCCCTCTCATGTCCAGTAGCAATACAGCAACGCTTAAATGGACTTTTTTGAAAGCATGTGCAGTCCTCGTTACGATACTGTATTTGTAATGGAATAGTAACTTATTGCTCAGCTATTGCATTGTCACTGTAGAGGAAATGAGTAATTAGATAAGCTGCATCTTGAGACTAGGGAGTTATGACAAAGAGAATCTTTTACTGGAATTTATAAACACAGCTGCAAAGTTGGATCTGAATCCCTACTTGCTTCTTCTACARGACACTGTCAGCAAAAGTAAAACTGTTATTGGCAAATAATCTAAAGAATCTCTGTGTTGAAAGGGGAGAGTACAGGTTTTTCCTGTACTTGTTTTTTGTATATAGTGTGATAGGTTTTTCCTCACCAGTTTGAGACTAAGTGAATTTTATTCTCATCTTCATCGAGTTTAATGATTTTTCTTACTAGCAAAGCACAGTGAAATTGCAATTCCCTGGCATGATATCAGTGATCTGTGTATGCTTTGTATTTCTGCTGTTTATTTTTCACTGGTAGTTTCATAACCAATTGCCATGCTGTTCCAAGTTTAGATTATGTTATTCAGCATCAAGAAGCTTTGAATGTTTCCCTCTTCCCCCTGCACTTCCCCAGCAGTAATTAAGCAGTGACTTTTGCATGGAAGAGCATATGGCTCCCTGTGAAACCTAGAAAGAAGCGTTTCCAAGTTTCTCCTTCTCAGCTTGCCTTTTCTAAACTCTCTCCCAGAGTTGTATTGGGGTGTTTGTTTTCTCCATTGGCTTGAGGGTAGTGTACTGACAATTAGTTTTTACACAGATACTTATCCCACCAAGAAAAGTTAAAATTCTAAAGAGATAAATTCTGATCTTTTGTCAGATAGTAGCTTGCTGCTTTGTTGAAAAAAGAAGACGAAAAAAAAGGTAACAGCAGCATGTGTACCTTCTGATGCAAATATTCTTTTTGGCCTTTTACTGAAGTAATCTATCAGAGACAGCAAGGCAACAGTCAGATTGTACATGAATATATTGGTGTATGATGTCAGTAGAAAACTTTCCCAAACTAAACCAAATAAAGGGACAACATGTAACAGCAGTGCCTAAGACTGTTCTGGCAAGTAGGTAGTAATTGGGGTTTTTTTGATGAGCTGGCTTTAACTATTTCATCTGCTGTGCTTGCAAACTGTAATGTAACTAGCAAGCTAACTTGTAACTGCTGACTACCCTGATTTATATCCACTCTATAAGCTTAAGCTATCATATTTTCTTCAGGCAAAACAACATCTTTAATATCATATTGCAGTCAGAAAGGGGACATATTTTTCATCTTCTATACAAGTGTGTTTTCTTTCCTTGAAGCTCGCTGTCGCACATTTCACATACATCCTCCTCAAACCTTGCAATTCACTGTAAAAGAAGCAGGAAATTCACCCAGGCTCTGCAGGTGTGGTGCAAATACAGGGTTAACAGAGGCATCTTCATGGCTGTTGTGCTGTGCAGGTAAGTAGGAGGATTAATGTCATTCTTAAGAAGTTTATTTCATAGGTTTAAAAGAAAGCTGGGTGCAGGATAGTCTTATGACTACCCAGTATTTTGCATCTGGGAACAAAGAAGGTTCATGTTCAAGGATCCCTCCTTTTCAGTTTAACACAGAACATTTGAGCAGTGTCTTCTGCTGTTAGTACAGCATGTGCTCAGACTCTTAGTCACAACTGTTGATGTAAAGATACAGACTCAGCTGAAAGCAACACATTTATAACTTGGTTATCACCCTACTTAATACCATAGCCATCCCCAGCTCTAGTGTTCTTACATTTTGGATATCTCCAAAATGGAGGTATCCATTTGGATACCAATACATTTTGGATCCTCACATCCCTCTTTTTGGGTCTGTGTTGCCCTCCTTATCAGCCTGAACCAGTCGATTCAGATTACAGTTTTCAGAAGTGTGAAAGAGAGTGCTAAAATAAAAAATTGTATGCCAGTTTTTTTTACTTACCTTTTTAAGTGAAGTAGGGGTATTTGGAATCCCTTTAGGGATGTCTCCAAGTCCTCCTTCCCCGTGTTCTGGAAGTCAACAGGCAAATTGTTTTCACAAGTTGAAAAATAAAGGCCATAAGATACATTATGTCCAGGGTGCCATTTTTAATTAAAATACATTAGCCATGTTTTAGAAATCTGTAAGAGGGTGTATTTCCTTCCCTTTTTATTTGCTTTTATTACTTTGCACAGCAAATTAATGCAATTCTAAGCTGGGATGCCTAACAAAGTTAAGAAAATCCTGAAAAATGTGTCTCATGAATGTACATTTACAGCACTATGTAACTACTACTGCAGAATGCTGCTCACAGGTGCAATAATTGCTGATAATTGTGACAAAATATTAGATGTCTAGTGAGTATGTGATCTTTAAAACATATAAAGTTACAAGTGTAATCAGCAAGGAGAAAAGAAATCTATTAAATGTGGTGGCTAACACAGAAGAGAAGAAATGCTTGCCTTTTTAACATAGATTCATTGCCCTAGGTTCACTTCATGTGGACCTGAGCTGTGGTGAGACAGTGCCCTGACTGAGATCTGGTTCCACCTTCAGCAGCTGAGGTTCCTTTTCTGCTGCTGCATAAAGCAGCAGTTCGGTGCCCCCCTACTCACGTGTCCTGGACCGTGAAGAGCCTAACCCCTTTCTCATGCAAGCCTCGAGCCTTGGAAGGTAGTTGTTGGCAGATGCATTGCTTGTGGTGTTCCCAGTTAGCACATGTTGTTGATCAGCTTTGTGCTCCAGGACTTCTGTTTTGCCAGCAGATACGTGTTCTCTTAAAAATCTGCCTGTGTCTCTTACAACACAGATAGGAGCATTGTTTATCCCTGTGCAAAAAAACAAATGGAAACAAGTCTTTACTACAATAAGCTAGCATGCATAGTAACTTTGTACTCCCTCAAAAGGGAGTCTGTGGTGGATGAATGGAAAACAAACATAAAACATAAATTTGTGTATAAAAATAAAGAGCTTATGGAATGAGTCAAAGGGAATTTCAAGAATCTGAGAATCCTAGCAGGAAAAGTACTACCCAATTGTGATAAAATTTGCAAATCCAGTATGATTTAGTCATTGCATTAGGTCCATGGTTGATCAATCACAATCTGTGCTGCTCATACCAGAAGCATGATGGGAGCAGAACTGGTAGCGTATATGAGAAGAGGTTACCTTCTGTCTTTTGAGAATACCCCTTGGAGCCAGAATTAGAGAGAGAGACATAGATGAGTTCTGTATCCACCACTTCACATGTGTAGTCAGCTGGAATTTTTATTTTTCTCAAGTATTTGAAAAAACTACCCTGTGCTTTTTCCTTTTGACCATCTAGTGAGGCTTGTTCTGCATCCGCAGGTTCCTGAGTCATACTGAGACCAAAATCCCAAATGCATGGCGCACAGTGGCCAAACTGGGTGTACTGGAATAATCTGTTAGAAGGCTCTGAACTGTTACCGCATAACACCTTTTGAACACCCATTTCTCTGATTATTTAACCAAAGCCAGTCTGATAGCACAACAAGCAGAGGGAGGTATTTAAACAGTGAATAAAGAAAGCATATTTTAATAGATAGCAGAGGGGCATAAGCAGTCATCGTTCTGTTATAGTGGACAGTAATCAACCTCTTACTTGAACAGTGATGATGTTCCAGATAAAACCTGGAGAATGGCCAGGTATGGTGAAGCACCCTTATTTAGCAGYGATAATTAGAAGTTAAGTGTCATTCTTGTGCCTGTCTTAAAAAGCCTGTTATCTTAGATGAGAGCAGCAGAAGTTAATGGATTGTTTTTCAGATGCCATTAGAGAATTTGTTTTGTTCACCTGTGTGAACTGTGTGGTTTTTGTGCAAATTCATTGTGTTTTAGGGCAAGAAAGACCAGTAAACAGTCTGTTCAGGCTACTCGGAAAGTATYTGTATGCCTCTCTCCACACTGTGAGCTCTCTCCCCTCCTCTCCCAACAGGTTGAGCTCATTCATTCCAAGGTATCTATCTTGTCCAGGTCCTGGATTGTTTCTTTTGTATCATCTCCAATTTTAGAGCATTCTTTAAAAGGGAAGATGATAGAGTTGTACCTAGTATTCCTGTATCAAATTTTACAATGCTATATGCAGAAATAAAATTAATTTCCTTTCTCATCTCATTACCCCACTCACCATCCTGGGTTTACATTACCTTATGGTGGTCTGTTGCACAAAGAATTCATGCTGCTTTTCCATTAAGAACCTCTAGTCCTTTTCGGACAAGTGCTTTTGAAAGTATTTCTGTTCTCCCTTATTGTGGCTTGCGTTCTTTTGTTACTAGATGTATAACATTGCATTTAAATGTTGTCTAACACTTTATAATACCATTTTTTAAAATAAGAAGTTTGAATACAACTCCATTAAACATATTACAGAGGTTTAAGCATCCTACAAGTATGCTGTTACCTTTTCATTAAATTTATATTTTCAAAGAGTTAAACCAAACTTTTATGTTCTATTTTTACAGGACCTGTTTTCCAAGAATCCAGACACACTAACTTGCTTATACTCTGATCTTTTCACACTTTATCAGCTGAATCCTTATCAACAGTTCCACCAATTTGTCTCTGGGCTGCTGGCAGGCTAACAACCTTTAGCTGCCTTAGTGAATCCTGCCTGTTCTTCATGACTCTTGGCTCTGCCAGAACTTTTTCAATTTCCTCAGACTTCTCTGCTCTTCAAGGACTTAAAAAGTTGTGCTAGGAACTTTTACAAATAACATTACTGGCTTCAACTAATTCTTTAACATTCCTGCATGCAAATTACCAGGTTTGTTCATTTTTACAACATTAAGCTCTGGCAAGATGTCTTTGGGACTAACAAATCTACTGAGAAACTGGAAAATAATTTACTGTGAGACAATTTTTTCTCTTTCCAAATATATATCTTCTTCTCTTCCAAATATATATCTACACCTTTTTCCTGCACCAGTCTTAGCAATTTCATGCTGTATTTTATTAGTGGGCCTATGCAATTGGCAGAATGTCTTTCCTTCCTAATATATCTAAAAATAACTCCTTAGTTGGCCCTCCTTACATGTGTGTCCTCGTAGTTCCTAGCATCAGTTTATTGCAGTCCAACACACATCAATTAAGTTGAAAAACTGCCTCCTGAAGACACTGACTGTGCATCTGCAAAAAGTAGAAGTACATGTTGGACTGGAGACTTGCAGATTTAGAGTTTTCCTGGCTTTCATGTTTATTGTATCTCACAAACTAAGCTCAGATTTATGAGCCTCACCATTAAAAAGATGGTTCCTGCAACATCACCACAGCTTTGTATTGAAAAATCAGTGTTGACTTTTTCCTTCTTAAACCCTACCCACTGGTAGGCCAGTTTATACCCTTCATGTTCAGAGAGATTGTAGGTACGCGGTTCATTCCAGTGTAATGAACTAGGAGGAGAAAGTTGAACCCAAAAACTGAAATTGAGTGAGTCTGTAGATGCATTAGAAGTACTGGAATCCTCCTTGCTCAGATACAGTAATAGGAATTGAAACAGAACACTTTATTTTTATCATTAAAGTCAGTCAAACTGATTTTAAAATAGGAAGCAGTTTTATTAAGTAATAGATGATTTTTTTCAGAACCTTAGTTCTAACAAGTATCTGATGTAAGATACATACTAAGCAGAAAGTAATTACAGCTGAACATTACTTTAGTGAGATTAATGAGTTAGTGAGTTAGTAGAGTCTACAAAGTTGCTTCTGAAACAAAAGCCAATCTTTAAAAGTGCTGTTTCTTCTCTTGCTCATGCACTTGGTACACTGCTTTTCTCTGTATTTCTTTCAGGTGTAAGAATTGTAATCACAGCCAGATCTATCATGCAGCAGAGCAGCACAGTGTTTGTAGAACAGCAGGTTAGCATTACTACATGCTGCATTGTGTACTAGGTTACTCCTTGAAAGGTATGAGGATTATATAGGTAAAAAAAAAAAAAAAAGTGAAAGACTGTCTCTCTAGGTAAAATTTCTGGCACTCTTGGTACACTTGTGAGTACAAAAGGAAAGAGAAATAAATTAATTTAGCTTAAAAGAATTTCCAGACAGTTCTTTTTGTGAAATGGTTTCAGTTGTACCTTGTAAAGAATTTAGTGCTGCTGACCTTTACATTGTCAGTCTGAGATTTTCCATTATTGAGGACAAGTAAAGATGCTTAGTGGCTTGAAATGAAGGTAATRACTTTGTGCGTGCATACTGGAGTGTATGTTCTAAGATGTGAGCAACAAATTTGTAGTGAAGTGTGTTTTAATAGAACTTTTTCAATGTTTTATTCTGAGTAAGATGTCCTTCGCTCCTGTCTGTGCAATGAATACTTCACTAGCATGCAAATGACCACACCAGGAACGCTGCATATCCTTATTGTCCCTGAAGGGTCTCAGTATTTCAGTCGTGACTAGTCATAGTTCCAAATGTGGGATTTCCTACTGAGTTTGTGCACACTGGTGAAATGCTTCTCTTAGCAAGATAGTGGAAGCAGGAAGGGTGGGTGATTTTTAGAACAAAATCACATTACAATCACGTTTTTCTTCATGCTTGCCAGGGCAGTTTTCCAGGCTAGCTATGTGGTCCATGACCAACTCTTACCTCGTATGTGACAGACCATCCTAGGATGGGGAACATGCCTAGACAAGAAGTATGTCCCATCTGAGCTTCTAGAAGGAGGGTAACGCAGATTGTTCTGCAGCATGTTGTGGTTGAACTGAGGTTCAGGCCGTGACTTGAAACTGATATTCATTGTGTAACCTTTTTTATTCTCTTGCAGAGTGTCGTTTGGGAGAACAGGTTGGCCCTCCAGCTCATCAAGTGAGGCCAAATCCTGGAATTGAAATAAAGACCATGAATTGACACAGACAGAAAGGTAGCAGAAATTTCAACTACTGTTTTTCTTGTTAGTGCTTTATATGTTTTTACCTCTTCCAAACACATTTTGGAGAAGCTCTAAGCATAGGAGGGTGGAAGCAAGCTACCTACTGCTTCACTCCTAAGTAGTTACCTCAGTCATCTAATACTGCCTGTGGTCACTTTTCAGCTGTCAGTCCTCCAGCTGCTCTTACTTCCATGTAGTTTTGTTCAGGAGCTCAACTGCTCATTGCCATGCATAAATGAGACACCTTTGTGTACTAATAGAGCATATTAAAATACAGGGATAGATTGCTTTCTGACTTGTGAAGAGAAGTGAAGGGACTAGTAATGAAAGCAAAGGAAATGTCCAGGCCTTTTTGATTTCTGTCTTTACTAAGGCCTGTGTATGCAGCAAGGCAGTCCTATGTCTCTTAATACTTGGAATCTGTTCTAGATTTTGCTTTTAGAGGTTGAATGATAGACTACTAGCTATTATTACCATTAACTTGACTTTTTTTCCTTCAGTGCAGTAGAAGTCACTAGTGTTCACAGTGTTCCTTGTCTCTGACACCTTGGTTAGGCTACTCAGAACAATAACCTCTAAGGTTGGGAACATCCCGACAGTGGTAGGTTATTGAAGACACCTTGCAAATGTCATGCAGAAGGTTTATCTAATCTACCTCACAGTGGTCTAGAATCAAGTTCCTTTGAGTTCATTTCTCTACCATGCCCTGGTGGTCAGTGACACTAATGAATTACAGGTAATGTGATATGTCCCTCAGAGTTCTGCCCTGGCCATTGCTGGCTTCATGTATGTGCCTCCCAAAGGACAGTTTTTAACCATGTTTCCTAGATTAAAATGATAAATAGTCAGAACATCAAGTCTTATCTCATAAAAGCATTATAGGGGATAGACACAAACCTAGATTAAATAGCTTTCTGTCATTTATGTCTTTCCTGACAATCCACTAAAAAAAAAATTGTGGACCATGCAACATTAAATGTATTTTTGCTTTTGTTTTAAATAATTACAATGAACACTGTAGACAAAGGAGATTGTTGCTGTTGCCATTTTATATTTGGGTCTTAGCCACAGCTTGTTGACTTCAGTTCAAGTTGAGCCAGAGCGCGTGGAAATACATTACAAAGAGGCTACTTTTATTGTTAAATCACACCAAAGTCTATTTAATCAGAACAGGAAAATCTTGTTTTCCCTCTGACATACCTGAGCTTGGTATTCTCATGGCTCAGTGTATAACATATAAATAAATAAAGTGTAAAGCAGCCTCCAATATCCACTGCTCAGCAGTTACCATGACACCTTAAGCTGTGCTTTTTATGCCATATTCAGTTGTTCTATAATCTCAGATAGGCCTTGTTCCTGAAAAATAACAGCACAGTTAAAAACTGCAGTTTTAATTGTACAGCTCCCAGCACTGACACTTCTATTCTGGAAGAAATGCGTCTGCATAAGAAGCTATACCAGCATAACAAGGGGTAGCATAATTACACTTAGGCTAATATGTCTCCTCATGGCACAGACCCTTCAGGCTTTTCTTTGAGTTAGCAGAGCTAACTCAAAATTGCTTTCTTCCATTCTCTCCCTCTCTCCTCTTCCCTGAAAGAGATGAGGATCAAACTGTGTTTCAGATATTACCTCACAAGCAGTTGTGGAGAACTCTTTCCCCATAAGAAAGTCACCTGTAAGAGCTCCTGACTGGGGAGGCTAGGTAGGCTGAGAATGGAGAAATTCAACAGCTATCTGTTGGGGTCAGTAGGCAATGTGTGGCTTTTGGTATGTTTTAAGGTATATGCAGAGAAGACAGGGTTGGGAAAAAAGACAGGACAATTTTTCAAGCAGCTCTTAATTACTTGCAAAGTTACATTTTTATTCCATAACTTTTTCTGTCTCAGGGGAAAACTCGAATGAACTGACAGATTTTGCAATGTGTACAGAAGGTCAACAAATATGAGGCTTGCTCATCTGAAAACAACGTAAATTCCAGAGTTGAAGGTCTGGCGTTAAGTTCATCGTATGCCATGAAAAACCAGCCAAGGCAAGGTCAGTGTTTGTCCCTTGTGAATTGTCACATTTTGTGCATGACTAATGAATAAAGGATGAAAATAAAAAAGAAAGAGAAGGAAAGGCAGGTGACTTAAGCAAATATTCTTTCCTAACTGTGATCTGCATTACCTTCTAATTGGCATTTTCATCACATGCAGCAATACTGGCAAATTGTGAGTGCCTTGGTGTTAGTCTTGCAAACTGTTGCCTTATACAAATTATTCTTGAAGTGAATCAAAAAGACCAGGCATTTTGCCAGATAACCTGATTTCAGTGTGGCCAAAACAGATGTAGTTATTTCTTCCTGTACTCTTCCATACTAATCAAGAGTGCATCCAGTTATTTTCTCTAACACTTCTCTAATTTTTCTCTGACACTTGAATGTTCATAAACTCATTCATAAAGTCAATTTTCACCTCTCTACCTAGTTTTATAGTGCTAGAACTCTACTGACTTGCTCCTGATTTTTATAATGTGAAATTTGAGGTCAGAGTTTTGTTTTGGGGAAAATAATAAACCTGAACACTAATTTAAAAGAAAGACTTTCCCTAGAGTTACTATATATACCGTGAAGTCAGGTGTGAAGTAGTTGCCCTTGGCAATTAACACTGTCTTCAGTTGTGATGTATACGTTATTTTATAGGTTTGTGTTTTTCTCTATTAATGTATGAAAGAAGTTTTAAAGGATAGAAATGATAGAATTGCAGAAAAGCTGTAGTACGATGCATTAATCAGCATAGAGAATTTTAAGTAGCAAACGAATTTAATGATTTGTGTATTAAGAAGCGTTTTGATCCTGAATCCTACAATGCACCTATGTCATTGCACTGAGCTTTAGTTTTTTGTTTATTTTTCACCATATTTAGTAATGCTTAACTGGTTCACACAGAATGATAAAGGATTAAATGATTTCTGATTCCATCTTGTAAGAAAGGAAATTCTTCCTTTTTCTTTGTTTTCAAGGATGTGAATTACAAACAACATGCAGCACCAGTGAGTCAGTCCTAGTTTAACATGAGCTAACCTGTCTTATTCACTACAAATGTTAGGTAAGGCCTTCATCTGTAGCTACTGTCTTGTTGTGATTTCAGTAAAGAACATGCTTTCCTTTTGGACCAATTTCTATGTTAATTGCATGTTCATCAAAACATTTTGTTGGGATTGTTGTCCATCAGACATCCGTCTATCCAAAGGCTGCTTTAAAGTCTGGAACAAGAATGCTTTTGTGCCATTAAACTCTTATGCCTGTACTATCACAGTATTTTATCCTGGCTTTCAACCACTCTAAACACAATCAAATACCAAAATATATCAGCAGAAAAGTTGATTAGAAGTAAAAAAATAAAACATCATAACTGATTAGAAATAGATCTTCCATTTTTTAGAAATTCTTTATAATGGTGGGATGCCTAGTTTTGCCTACCAGTATGTAATAAGAATTTAAAATACCTGTATCTCCTGAAACAAAAAATAAAAATACATCTCTCTTGGTATTGGCTATAGTGCTTAGATTGAACTTTGATTCCAAAAAGTATTTTAACTGGGAGACGAGCTTTTCCAAAAGCCCTGWAGTTTCTTTTTTTAAATGTGTAATACTTGCCATAAAATGTATTGTCCTTAAGATTAAATGCTTGCTAAAAATAGTGTGTAAATAACTTGTAGAAGCAGAAGATACCGTATTTTTCTGGAGCTTCTGATTTTCAACGTAATTCTACTTATGTTTCTATGTATGTTGCTTTTAAAGGACTAACTGTGTCTGTTTACAGGTGTTTAAAAATGTGGGAGGGTTTTCTTCTTTACTAAATTGCTTAGTAGAATTTCTGTGGCACTCTTAATTGTCTTGTCAAACCTAAGTCTGAAATCTCATCAGTTATTTAGAAACCTCACAGTATCAGTGTTGCTGACACAATATGTTCTTGGGATCCAGGGGTGTTACCCTGCCAAATTAGTATTCATGACACTGTGTTAATATTTAAATTACTAAAATTAAATGCAGTGTTATCACAAAGAATTGGATGCCTATAAAACTGTAGTACCAGCCCATGCTGTTACTTTTATTTTGTAGATAAAATCACACCCAGAATGTTGATCACACACAAAATGACACTTGAAGACTTCCCATTTCCTTAAGAAAGAAGTGTATAGTAGTTATTTAGAATACTCTTATATCTGATTGTATTAATGGACTCTTAAGAAAAAATGGTTGATATCCATGTCTCTACAACTTATGTCGTTGGTTGCATTTTTACCAGTTACCAATCTATACCTGGAAAACTTTTAAAATTTGGAGTAACAAAAAGAAACGTTGAACTACCTGACAAGCAGTGCTGCAAAGGACGTCCTTTTTAGCAGAATGCCAGGTCAGTGGCGTCTTTTTCCAACTACAGCAGGTGAACTTCCCTCTGTGCTAAGCATTCCCGTCTTTTCTAGGGTAAGGGTTTGACTGAGCAAACAGTGGCCCTGGTTGTTCGCAGCGCTGAACAACTTTATAACACGCAGACAGATGTCTTGTGGGTGGAGGGAAATATGGAAATTCCAGAATCTCCTGTGTTCTTTGCATCTTTTATGACATCTTTTAGCTGTACGCAGCTGTAAGCATAGCAACACGCCAATACACTTTGCCTGTCATTAGCAGAGGGAAAAATTTGAGTGCTTGCATCCAGTTCATATTTTACATTCTTAGCATTTTGTCTCTTTAATATGAGAAGAGTATTAATGATCAGAAATAATGAACTTATGCAGAGAATTAACATTTGTATGAGGATACAAAAAATGACTGTACAGAGGACTTTAAAATCACCTGACTTGGGTTTGTGTGTTCAAGAAAATTTACACTCTTGGCCAATATTTTCGTAATAATTTTTTCCAGAGTACAAGTACTACATAGTTGCCCTGTTCATTTTCAGGAAGTGAAATTGTTGTCATCTGGATTAATGGGATTAGATGAGTAAGTATAAAAATGAATTTTCAGGCATTGACCAGTTAGGCAGTTAAATACAGTCATGGGATTAGCATTTGAAATCTAGTAACAGAAAGAAAATCTAGGAAAGGGATTGATACATTGCTAAGCGGCCACTGGTTATTACCGGAAATGTCTCCAATGGTACTTTGCTGACAAAAATAAGATTCCTGCTACATTTAATTTGCAACTCCAGTACACTTTTCAGGTCTCCTTAGAAATCCTCCAGAATTACAAATGATGCTGCATAGACTTAGACACCAAGTCACAGGATATTTTGTGAGTGTGTCTTGGGTCCTGAGGCTTTTAATTTCTTACCACTGCTTATATTGCAGAAAGTGCAGCTGTCAGAAATTACTTTTCCCTCCCTATGAGGGTGGACCAGCATCAGTGGTTTTGGTCCCATCACTGGCCACAGTACTCCATAGGCTGGTGGTCTCCAGGCACAGCCATTTCAGGATATTGTACCCACAAGTGACTGCTACACATTTAGTTTTTTTGTTTTGTTTTGTTGACTTTGCAAGCCATCTTGGGGACAGAGAGGAGGATAAGAAAATACTGGCCAGAGCTTTGGCTCTGAGGTCAACAACAAATTAGATTTAGGCTTCTCATCATGATTTTAAGGTCTTTAGCCAGAAAAGGGGGCGCACACACTCTCGCTCTTTTTGCAGCTCATCAGGAGTGGGTATGTGTGGCGTTGTTCACAAGAAATGGGAGAAAAGCAAAAAATAAAAGAAAACTGGGTTTTCTTTACATTTGGAGGGGAAAAAGAGTTCCTGGAATGACTCTTGTATTAATCATTTTGATAAGTGTTTGGAGAACTTGTAGGATAACAGGCTAAGATGCTACTGAAGCTTTGCAAGAAGAGAAGGAGATTGATAGCAGAACCTCTGAGAAAGGGGCTGCCCCCAGCAGCATTCTCTGAAGCCTGGTGGCTTTTTCTCCTGCAGCCCAAAATTGCCTGATATCACCTGCTTCACTGTAAGGCCTGTGTACAGGAGAGGCTGTTGCCATGAAGGCACAGAGGGAGCATGAAGCATGGGCTGATTCTGAGTTGTCACATGCACAGAGGCAAAGTGCCAGTACCCAGGGACATGTTGTTGTTGAAAGCACTTCTATTGATCCTGTTTAGATAAAGCCAACAAGGCTAGCATGAAACTGTGGATCTGCTGCGTCATGAATCCTGTCTGTGGATGGGGGGAGAGCACAAGAGAGTCAGTTAACTGAAGATACCTGCATCATTGCTGCATGTGACTTTGTTGGAAGGAACAATTCAAGAATTTCAAATGATGTGGAATGGACTGCAAGGTAGACATCTTTCATAATTGCTGTTCAGTTAATTTTCCATCAACTCCCTACATGATAGTCAAGTAAACCCTGACAACAAAATGGTTTCCTGTGGGCTATGGCTTTCTGCCTACAGAATAGGGTGTAACTGTAAACCTTATGTAGTGAACATAAAAGTACTGCACCTTTTTATGTGATTGCTTGGGATTTACGAGTAGTTGCTATAAAAGCAACTTAAGCAAATAGCCAGCTGAACTTGTTGAAAGGGTATCTCAGGTAGTGCAGTATCTTCTTTGTCCAAATACAGCAAACAAAAGTGAGGTTCTGGAACAACATTCTACTGAGATACAGTTCAAGGAGCCTAACCTGTTTTAAGCTTGGTAAAAGGGATCACTTGATGAAGGGGGCCATCTGGGGTAACTTTTTTCTTTTTTTCTTTTTTACGAAGCAAAGGAGTGCATTCATAGCTAGGAAATTGCATCTAAGCACGACTAAGATGGCTACTGCTGATGCTGCAGAACAACAATTCATGTGTTAAATGTTAAAGAGATGATGTGTCTCAAAGAAGAGAAAGAACTGATAGAGGCAGGTGAAGGGCAGTAGTCCTAGCTGCCAAAATTATGTATCCTGTGAGATTTGCTTTCCCCAGAGCTGATCTGTATTTCATCCAGTAGAATGCTTATTTTTAGAAGTGGTGAGCCAAGGTCTATGGGCTTTGCGGTTGCCCTCCACAACTGAAAATTGAAAATGACTATCTTGCTTCCCAGTGGTTGTGTCTAAAGCAAATCTCAGATATGCTTTACTGCATGCTCCATCCATTCTCCACTTGAGGACTTGCATGGAGCTTGCTATTGCTCCCAACAACTTTCCTGCTTGCAAAACCTGAGAAATTGGGGTGCCTGGTGTATGCACTGAAGTGTGCCAGTCTTGCGTTGTTGTTGGCTTGGGAGGTAGGTAGTGTGCCTGGCCAGAGACAGGAGGTCAGTTTGCACCTGGGTCAACCAGTTCAGACATAACTGAGGATTTTAAGTTGCTCTTGAAAATCATTTTTACTTACCTTTAAGTATCAGTTACTTATGCTGCCTTTACCTTGGACCACTTTCCAGTCTGAGTTAAACCTGAAGTCCCTTTTTCAAAGGCCCAAGTCTCATGGAAAGCAAACACAATTTGACATGTAAGCTAGGTGAATACCTAGGGAAAATTCAGAAATAATTTGGGGATTTACATGTGCAGAATATCAAATCCAAGGATTCGTGCAAAGCTCTTCTGTATAAGAAAACAGCTAATTCTTTTGTGTAAAACTGTGTAAGTGAGCTAGATAAATACATTTTAAAGGCACATTTGTTCTTGAGAAAGATAGGGGCAGATATAGCAGAGCGTTATGAATTTGTTTCAACTTGGGATCAAACAGCAGATGAAATCTTGACCTTAAAGGCCAATTGGAAATACTTTGGCACTTTTTGATAAGTATCTTGGTGAAAGATAATTGAAAGAGGTCTGGGTTGGTGGGTGATTCCAAAAATTAGCTTTGGTTTCAAAATATTAATGTTTCTTTTAAAAATGGTTCTCAGGGAGGAGGGGTGACTGGTTTTGGGGGATGTTTTTGAGAGACCTCTGGTCAAAGTTGATGGCAGACAAGATATGTTCCAAAGTGGCAACAAACTTTTGATTGGAAACAATGACATGATTACCAAAAAAACCCMAAAAAMCCCCCAAAACAGGCTATTAAGTGAGAAGCTTTATCTACAGTCCTGTAGCAGTCTGGTGAAAATTTTCTGTGCAGTTCTGAGGATTATGACCTCTATCTGCAGTAAAGTAAAACCGTGATCTATCTGCTCTGTTGTCCTCATTCCTATAATTCCCAGTTCCARCTGTATACTGCTACAGGAAGAAGCATGACGAGTGGAGCTCCTGGGCACTTCTTGACAACCTTCCCTCACAAGCAGGCAGATTGGTGCTGTTCTTTTGCATTCAGGATCATGTTTATTTCTAGAAATAAAAAGATAACTTAGGGTCAAATGTTCTTCAGGCAAAGGAAATACCATCTCGGTCTTAGATCACATTCATGGTTTTTGCTAACTAAAATCAAATTACAAGCACAGGGCGGAACAGCCTGGATCAACAAATAGCAACTGTRTGTAAATAGTGACAAAACAAATGGGAATGATGGATAAAAGCCAATTTGAGAAAAGTCTGTGATCTTTCTGTGTTCAGATATCTTTGGGGAATGAGGGRAAGGGCTGCTGTAAAACCTAAGATCTGGATCCCTTCATGAACTGCCGGATGAAGACACTGCAAGGCAGATACTATCAGTTCTTACTGTGGATTGGGAGCCTTCTTCCTCATGGCTGAATTTCATGAATTTATCATGGGGAGGACTCTCTTTAGGGGTGAATTTAGTATGGTCAGGAATGTCAGATACGATTATTTRCAAGTAGGAACATTCATTTATGGTTAAGTGCTGCTTCTCTCAGTCCTGATTTCTTGCTAAAATCAGTAAGTTGCTTTGCTTCTTCAAATTCTTTTTGTTTCCACCTATTTATCTTATTGATACCTAACAACAACATTTGCATTTTAAGAAAGGCAGGGATGGTGTCTTTCTTGTTTGAAGTGGCCAGTGCTCATTGCAGCAGCTCAGGCGGTGGCATGGCTCCATGCCTCCTGTCATTTCTTTTCTCGCTGGGAGTAGGCAGCTGCCTGTTTTCAAGGAATAGCAGTGTTCTGAAGTGCATGAAGGCACCCCATTTTATGCACTTTTAATGAAATAGCAAGCTGGATGGCAAAAAATATTTGTATTRAAACAGCATTTTTGTTTTGTAATGTTCTCTCACCTTAATCAAGATGTTCAGAGAAGTAAATTGTTACGAAATTTCCACAAAGGATTTAAAGACAAGGTTACTGGCARCCTTCCATGTTCACATGAAATGAACACGGCAAAGAGATTAATCATTATTTTTGTCCATGTAATTTTGTAACTGGGTTTCTTCTTTGGTAACTGAATAAAGCTGAACTGAAAGTCTGGAAACTGAACATACTGTTTGACCACTCAGTTATGAAAGAATTAAGTGACAAATTATGTTTTTTTTTTCATTTGTATGTTGAAGAACAATCTTTTGGCATTAAAAGAAGGTTCATTCTCTAAACCAGTTCACATCACTTGACTTTTGCTGCTAAATCTAATTAGTTGTAATTGTGTTTGTAAGTTGGGCTTTTCTCAAACTGTCCTAATTGTGAGGATTTAGATCAAAACAACTCAGTACAGGCCACAGAATAGGCATCAGCATAAATCTATGGTGTTTATAAATGTTGTGGTAGTAGCATGTCTGTATTGCAAGGAAACTTGGGTGCATTTCTTGCTTATATGAACTTATTGCTATTATTGAAAGTCCTTTTACTCATTTTGTAAAGGGAATATAATCCAAGCTGACAAACTGCATTCAGATTCTGGATATGTAGGTATCCAAATGCTCTTTCTGCAAGACAATTTGCAGTGTCACTGTGGGAAGTTACAGGACTCATAGGTATAATCCTGCCATGAGGACTACCCTGTTTTCCTGAACCTGTCATTTGGATTTTCTGCATGTTTTCCTTTGCCGGCTGATCCCAGGAAGAGGGTCTCACGGTGTAGCTACAGTTGTAGTTTTGCAGAAGACAAAGGTGCATGAAGGCACTCGGAGCACTTGCTGTAGCAACGCTGAGGACAGGTCTCAGCAGCAGCAAATTTGCTCAGGGGTGCACAATGCTGTAGCTGCCTCAGCAGTGACCTGCATGAGGCTGCGCGCAGTGCAGAGCCCTGTTCAGAGTCAGGCTTTTATAGGCCTATGTGCTTTTGCCTCTTGTAACACTAGCTCTTCTCATAGGCATGAGAAATTTTGCCCATCTCTGCYCCTCCAGCGCTGCCACTGCCCTGATGTTTTGATCCAAAGATATAGTAGCGGTAGGCAGAGAGCTTCCTCCACTTCTCCTTGTGTGGTGCTGCACACACAGAAGACAAGGTGGGAATGAAAAGGAAAGCCAAGAGAGCTCTACGGACAGCATGGCTTTGGGGGTTGCTAAATGTGCCTTTTTTGTTGTTTTGTTTTGTACTTTGGATTTACATGCTGTATGCAGGTTGTAGCATTGGTTGGCACTCTAGTGTTCCAGCTTGTGGCATGTTTAAGAAAGCACTTTTATTCCCTGTTAGCAATCTGCAGGACTGGCTGTATTATTCTTAAGATTTTCCTTGGACATGCTTTCATATTTCAGGTGCGGACCACTGAAGCCCTGCATTGGAAGCAGAGATGAATTGCTGTACGTTTTTGGAARAAGCCAAGGAAGTACTTTCAGATAACAGTAATAAATATTTACATGCAGTGCTCTCAGGCATTTCTTAAAGAAAGGTTCTCCTCTGAATCCCAGCTTTGACTGTGCAAAGTTAACAAAGCTGTAGAAAAACAGGCTGGGAAGTTCTCTACTTCACCCCGCTGTTCCCAGGGAAGATCCTGCCTGCCTAGGTGTTACTGGCATGCTTGATGAACCAGTTCTTACAGACCTCCAGGATGGAGGCAATCTAGTCCAGGTTTTTGCTATCCTTGTAGCTTTTTCTGAAGTATAAGTTGAATCTTTCTTGTTTCAGTTCAAGTCAATTCTTTTACTGTCCACCACARACATGGAGAACAGAGTATTAAATGGAGAAGCTGTACAAAAGCTCTACAAGAATATGATCACAGTGTTTGACCATTAAACATCATTGCTCTGCTTATGGAAGCTGTGATTTTATCACTGAGGCTTGTAAAGTTTCAGGTACTGCCAGAACTATAACTCCAGCAATCCTACGCAGCTGTTGAAAAGCAGAAAACATTCAGAGACCTTTATACCTGTCTATTGAAAGCTTAGAAAGACAATGAAGTTACAGTTTGGTGAACCTGAAAAGAAAGTTTCAGAAGCAGGAAATGTGAAGAGTTTCCAAAATGTCAAAGCTGACTCTGGTTGAATGCAATCAGATGGTACTGAATGAACTAGAGGATGGTGGCCCAGTATCAAACCGGAGCAAACTTGTAAGAGGCAGCTGGTCTGCTCAAGATGCTGAACCCCACAGATGCCCAGATTGCTATGGGTAAGTGTCCTCTTGCTTCAGTCAATCAGCCGATATTTGCCCTCAGGGYAGTTTCCCCTTAGCATTGGCTCAAGGCTGACTGCTAGAGCCTTGGGGCTGAATTGGGCAAACTTTCTGTCAGCGGCCCGGAAGGAGGCAGTTGCACCCGCTGATGTTGTGCCAGTGCTGCAGGAAGGATGCCAGGCTGCTGTGCCCGGCTGCCACGGGAGGTTGTAGCAAGGTGCTGTGAGGAAGCCTGACTTCTCCTTCCCTTCCCGACAAGAAGCAGCCTCCCTAATTCATGGTGGAACACCACAAATTACCAAATTTCTGAAGTCTGGGGCCTGAGCGGCGTTCATCTGCATCTGTGTTGGGGTGATTTCCCAAGCACTGTAGTACTGCAGGTTAGTGTACTAACCCTGATCTTTCATTTGGTTTCCAAATAGGTTCCTGTCCCATGTCTCATGAGCTCACTGACCCTATGTTTGCTGATGGAGCAATTGTGTTTGATTTTAAATTTGACTCTGCATAAGAGCAGCTAAATGATTTGAGTGGAAAAGTGTATAATGTAGGGCTAAAAGTAGGCCCAACAGGAAGGTTGTTGCCTTTGGGGAAATGGGAACAAGCTACAGTGAAGGAAAGAGCTTGTGGCATGTTGCATTTCAAATATCCAGGTTCTGCGTAAGACGCAGAAACATTCTGCGTTTGAAATTGTTGCTGTGTAACTCCATGTCAAAAAAGGCAAATAGAAAATGAGATCTTTTGGCTTTTGACTACTAAAGCCAGGCCCTCTCTGAATTTACCCCGGTCTTGGGGACTTTCAATGAAAAGTTGGCCCCATTGGTGTTTTTTGCTGTGCAAACCGGTGCGCTGTGTGGGGGTGTAGGCAACTGAGAGCACCTCTGGCTCGTGTGAGGATGGCTTGGGGCAGTCCTAGGGCAGGTAGGCTGCCAGCTTCGGCTGGGAGACTGGCTGTGTTTGCTCTGTATGCCCCAGTACCAAGGAACTGAAAACGAAAATACCCTAAGGTGCAGTCTTTGGCTTACCTGTGAAATACTTGTACCTACTTGACATCAGTCATTTTTCTGATGCGGCTTAACGACCCTAATTGTCCAACAGTTTTGAGAAAAATCAGATAGCAAGTATTTAAATGTGTGGTCAGCTGAAAATCAATAGATGGATGATGATGTAAACATGTATTGTTTCGTAGGTGCTGTCGGGTTTTTTGGTGCACTTTCTTACAGAGATGCTGATAACGATAATGGCATACTTGAAGGTTAATTTGTTTTGACTCAGTAGCATGGTACATCAGTGCGAGTGCCATCTCAGGACTTCTAGAGAAAATTCTACTGCATGTTGGTCAGGCTTCGGTGGCTGGCGTGAATTAACAACACATTTACATATTGATATATTTGTAAAATAGATCCGGAAGTTGGCATTTCTAAAATCCGTAGTTCTTGGAGATAGGCTGGGAGATGTTTAAAGAATTCCAGTGCTGCTTTGATTCATTTTTGGCTGAAGTGAGTTCTTTCAGATGGCAGTTCCAGTAAACAGAGCTTGTTATTGCTAGGGATATGTTGTAGATCCAACATGCAACTCATTAGATGGTCACACTGAAGATCATAGTTTGACTGCACTGTTACTGATACTGGTTTGTATTATTGGCAAGTACCCATTTATTCTTCAGGGGAGTTTTAAATTAGTTGCAGTTTTCGAGCTAAGTTATTCTGCAAAATAGAGATAAACTTCAGTATGACTTCCAAATTTAAGGGTGACTAAACTTGAGACTGTCTTTGAAGTGTATAGCTCAGCCGTCTCCCTTCCAAGAACCTGGCTAATAGGAAAGGCAGAATTCTGGAATGACAGTACCTCATGTTTTGTGAGCACTCCTGAAGCCAGTAAATAATAAAATTGTTGATTCATACTCATTCCCTTTTGCTCCATTCTTACTTCAAATAATGTAAGCTGCGCTTTGTTGTTTGTGTTTGTTTAGTCACTAGGGTGTTTTTTAGGAAACCTAACAGGAAAATGAAAAACAGGACTTAAAAAAGGGAGGGGTTCATACTTGATTTGGTCTTCTTCTCAGATACTATTTTCCTCCTGTGGTTTGTTTTTCTAGTCTATAATTCTTCAAATTGTTTTAATACTTGCTCTAAACCCACAGACTTTCAGAACTGATACATCGTTACTTGCGGCTACCAAATTTGGCTTTAGCTCTTCAACTTAGTGAAATGAAGTAATACAGTTTCCCTTGAAAAGCTCCAAGTTGTTAATAGATCATGCAGGTAGACTTATTTTTCCTGTGTTCTGTAAAGGTGTTGGTATTTATTTCYAGAAGTGTTTGTTTTGGTTTCCACCTCACTGGATGTCATCATCCYATGCATTCTTAATTCAGCTCTACTGCCTTGTCAACAGTTGTATAATCTTCAGATATTCCCTCTGACCTGTTTGAACATGTTTGATTTGCCCTGATCTGATGTTAGCTTTGAATTTTATCTGCAGCTGCATTTAATCTCTGAACTTCACATTAATGAGCAGCAGCAGTGTTTCATGCACCTTGTCCTTTGGCAGGGACACGCTTACACCTATAGCTGGAAAAATACAGAGGAGCTGAGCATTCACAGCTTCCATACTACGTAGGGTGGAGCTTCAGAAACGTTGGATTTTTTCCTACCTGCCACAGACCTGGGGAGCCCAGAGCTGAGTCTTTTGGGCTTGCCAAGTTCTGAAGAGTAAGAAGTGACTTGTAAAAGAGTAACTCGGAAGTTGCTATCACACAGTAGGAAGAAATGCCAAATTTTCAACTTAAAGCTGATCATTTTGCATATAACCCATTTCCAAAGGCATGCCRTGTTAGAAGTAGAGAAAGTGACCTGTTCCATTCAAATTAAAGAATCCCGAAGACCCTCAGTAAGACTAAAACTGTATTTATTTGCTCATTTGTTTTTGAACCGCCAAAATCACTGTCTAAAAAGAAATACAAATGCTTAGTAAGGTTAAAAATAATAGTAACAGTGTAAATGCAGGAAAATGTAACCTGTTTTTAAGAACACTAAGTATTAGCTGAAGCCAATATTTTATTACCTGTATAACTGAAGAATGTATAATTGCCACTAAAAACCATGATGCATAATTGCACTTAAAAGCTTTTTCTCTGCAAAGTCACTTTAGCTGTCACTTTTGTCCTGTTAAATAAGGTCAGGTTTGGTGCAGAAGAAGAGCTACTTTTGTTCCCATTAAGAGGGCTGTTTCAGGAGCCACTAGCCCTATCGGCGTGGAGGCAACTTCACACCCATTCAGGAAAGCAATCTGTGCAAGCCTGTTCAGTCCTGACCGAGTGAGGAGTGGGAAGTGAGCTGTGCTGCCTCTGAAGGGGAAACAGTTACAGGAGAATCACCTACTGCTGCAGGCACCTACAGCCAGAAAGTGTAGCTATGGATACAGTGTGCGGAGCACATCCCATGTTCTGTTTCCTTCGCAAAAGCTACAGTCTCTGAGTAAAGCTGATCTGGAGTTGCATGAACAGGCCTTTCTTTGCTGCCCCTAAGTTTTGTCTGCAAGCTCAACAGCCTTTAACAACTCCAACTTTTGTGCTTTTCCTTCTGCCCCTGTCACTACATTTCACTGTGATCTGCTCAAGTTAATGAATCACTAGAGAGAGAAAATTATTGCCCCGTGGTCAGTTGGGCCAAATTAGGTAAAAGGCTGATAAAATAATTGTATATCATGCTTAACTGTGTAAAAAGGAATAGAATAAGTAGCTAAGCTTAAAGAAAAATTCTCCTTGTAGTGAACTGCTCTAAAAGAGGAGAGGATGGGGACTAGGGACAGATGAATTTATTTCCTGGCAACTGTCAAACCAAAGCTTTGAGGCCAAGGGCCTGCAGAGAGAGGGTGAGGTAAGGGGGCAGTGCTGTAGCTTCCCTGCGTGCCAGCCGCCTTCCACCCTGCCTCTCGGCTCCACTTCTCGACGTCTGGAGCAATCTGGCCGAGCAATGCAGATGGAGCAGCTCCTGCAACGTGGCTACGCAAGTTGGCTGTTGTTTCACTGGTGCCATGTGCAATAGTCTCAATCCTTACTCTTGCAACCTTCTTCCTAAAGACAGCGGTGCCTCCTCCACCTGCACTGGCTGTAGACATGATCCACTGCCCAGGGTTGCCAGAGGAGGCCCCCGCTGTAATCGAATGAGATCCCAGGACAGTTTTCAAATGGCCTTGGCTCCACTCCCTGTAAAACCATGGATGTGATTGCAAACAGATAGATAAGCAGATGAGAGTTTTGAGGTGAAAGAAGACATAAAGGGATCAGAGGAGAGATTGATAGGGAAAAATAGATGGGAACTTTAGAAGAAGGGAGGAAAGGAGAAAGATAACTATCAAGGAGTAGACTGGATTAGAAATTCTTCATTCTGTTACAAATTTTTCTAGGAAATGCAAGTCACTAGGTGTTTCTTGAGGCTTTGTGGGGGAACTGTCAGTGTATTAGAGGAAGGTTAGTTATGTTGTTCTGGATGTATTTCCGCATAGTGTATATAGAATGTATCTTGTATCTTGAAGGCATTACTGGGGGAATTTGGAGTTTTTTTATAAACATTTTGTGTTGATGTTTTGTGTTATGCTACCAACATTTTAATAGTTCCACTCCTCTCAGATTTTCAACCTGACATGATGAGGCATCTTCTAGGAAAGCTGGTGGTATTGTCCACACTTTCCCAGAGCTGCCAAACCTTTCTACTTTGAGCTCTTTAGCTGTCACTCCACTCTCGGACCAGAGATCTCTGGATGTGTAGGGTGCAGGTTTTCATCTAGTAGGGGACTGGGTGGTTACCTGAGGACTGAGTGTTGGTTTTTGAGGCTGGCCTTCCACACATATGGTCTTTCCCAGCTGATGTGTTGAGGCTGCAGCATGAGGACTCTGCTGGCTGCTTGGTGGGGGAAAGGGCTCAGCCCTCCTTCCAGAACAAGGTGGTATTGAGCCCATGTTCAAACAAGTTCTTGAGGGAGAAAAATTAGAGTGACCAACATTGTATAACCACCAAAAAGCCACAGCCTCTTGTTTCAGACATGGGGTTTAGCTGCATAATCTTTCAGTCTCAGCAGTGTGGGTTTGTGTCAGCTCCTTGCTGTAAGCAGGGTACAGAAGAAAGCGTTTGGTACTTCCATTTAGATAAAATCCCTGAGTTCAGAGTCACAGTGTTCACCCGTGTGCTTGGCCAACCCAGGGCTTATCTGAAATTCCTCTACCTGCGGTGTGCCACAAAGGACTGTACAGTTCAGAAAGTGTGTAAGCACAACTTGTAGTATCTGCTGTATCACAAGCTGTCATGGCTGATCTGCAGCATTCTCAAAAATCAATACATTTATGAAGCTAGTTTCCCYGTGAACCTTGGGATTTGTATTATGATCTTACCAGGCCAAACTTCTGTGACACTGATAGCTCTGTACTTTCAAGAAGCAGCAATAGAGATTAATTGTGACCAGTGCTCTACAAAACGGAAATATATTATACAGTGAAAGCATTGGGGCCTGGGGAGAGGAGCTTAGCTTCAAAACAGCAGAGCAGAGTATGCGGATGAATACCTTGAGGTCTGCCTTTCCCTAGATAGGAGACAGCTCATTGTCTGTAGACTGTCTCTTCGTTAGCCTTTTTCCGGAGGGAAGCCTCAGGTCACCCCTCCTAGTTACTCCATGGGCCTTTGAATTGTTTAGCAGGGCGCTTTATCCTTTTTTCTCAGTGCTGCCCAAACAAGKCTAGGATCCCATGGCAGGCTGGAGCTGCATCTCGGAGGCTATCGGAAAGCCCTGCTGTCTCTGAAGTGTGTGCTTGTGGTTACACTTAATCTGATTCATTTCTCCCTGCTTCCTCTGCCTGTAGCCCCTCTTAAATCAATTACAGGCCTACAGGAAATTTTGAGAGACCACTGTATTTAGATAGTCAGGTTACACATGTTATCTCTTTTTTGTTTGTTTGCAAAAGAAAAATACTGATTTCAAAATGTTGGATGTAATTCGAAAATAAAGTTGAGGCTTGAAATCCACAGCAAAGGTGTGCAGTGCTGATCAACAATCRGTCTTACGTTCTGTTGTGAAGGTAGCTATGCGAGACCACTTTTGGGGAAAAAACAAGGAAGTCCTCAAGAACTCACCAGCCGGCCCGTTATGAATCCTGCTTTCAGGCGACGTCCTGCCCCTGCCTGCTCAGCCTGTGACCCAACCTGCTCCCCAGAGCGCCCCAAGCAGCACCAGACCCGGGGGCGCGTCGCCAAGCAGCAGAGCCTTGGTTCTGCCGTGCGAGCGGGGGCCGGCACACCCCCCACGCCGGGAGAGGGTGAGTATGTGCGGGAAGCCGTCGGGCCTGCGCTCCACTGTTGCGATCGAACCAAAGGGTCACACAATGACTTGCAAAATGAACGGGCTATTGCACCTCGTACCACCCCCGCCCCCCCCAGCACTTCTTGCTGACTTACTGATTTGGGGTCTTCCCATCAGCATGTCATCCTTGGTCACGGTTCACTCAAAGCTGTTCCTCCAGCTTAATGAGTAGCCAGGCTGTAAAATTAAGGAAAAGAAATGCCCCTGAGGAGCAGGTATTGCAGCACTGGGGCGGTATACCTTAAGTAGCTTGCCCAATAGCCTGTTTTAGTTTATCAGATGGTCTCTTGAAGTGGCTCGGAAGTAATTCAGAAAAGCTGAGGGGCAAGAGTGACACAGCTGAGAGCCGGAAAAACACCATGTTTTATGACGCTGCCTGTTCTCACTGCTGTGTCCCTGCTGCTGTCAGTTCTCGAGCAGCTCTTCCCTCTCCTTGCTCTTRCAGTGCCACTTAAGAATAGTAAGCCTGGAGGGCAGCCTCCCATGGAGKTGCAAAGAGGGGACAGCTCTGAGCCGGAGCTTTTGCTTCCTTCCTGTGGTGCTGAGACCACCAGGGACGGGACGTGGAAAGCACAGGGGTGAGAGGCAAAGGAGTCCTGACAGAAGTACTGTCAAGAGCTGCATTTTAGCAGGAGTGGTTTATTTCCTTTCTAGTGCTTTGGGTGTTTAAGGGGTGGGGCTCAGGCGAGGGGGCTTGGCTAGGAGGTCAGAGCAATGTATTTGTAAGAGCACGTTGCAGGAGCAGTGTCTAGTGTGTTGGACAGGACTTGTGGTATTGGCAACCTGACTGCTTTGGAGCTGACTGAACTCCCAGTGCAAGAAACCAGTGATAGCAAGATTGGAAACAGACACRCCAGTCAACATGAGCACAGCAGGCAAAGTAAGCAACAGTTTATTTTAGAAAAGTTTCTTTGTTGCAGATGAGTAATGCATTTTAAATGCAATTTCTTTGCAGGGACACCATAAGTCCTGGTGGCATACAGTGTAGATGGCAGTTTACGAGAAAGCTGATACAATAGAGCTGCCTTTCCTTGCAGGCCACTGTACTCTCCTAGAAAATGGCAGTTATACTCTTGAAGGAAATAACTATGCAAAGAGAGCACAACACTGTTATTCCAAGAATTTTTTTTTTCAAAAAACTTGATTAAAAAAAAAAAACAAAACTGAGACAACATAAGTTAATGGCACCAAAATAAAAATACCCCCTCAGGGTTAGCAAATTAGTTTCTGATTGGCCAGTTTAATATAAGATGTAATATAGTAAGTGTCCAAATAAGTAAATGTGTTTATCAGCTGTATCAGTTTTCATTCTGAGATCCCACAGTGGTTTAGAATATTTTTCACTTCTTTATATTTCATCTCAGTTTGTTTTTTAAAGAAGACATACTGTTAATATTGTGTTAAATTTGAGAGTATAAGTATGCAGATGTTAAGACAGTAAGTCTGAATATGCATATAATGAGTTCATAGCTTAAGTTAACGAAGACCAAAACATACAAAGTATCACATGCAATGCAATACTGAGCTGGGACTGAAATGAAAATTTGCATCTTTGCTAAAAAGTGACAGGAGTCGTCAAGGTTAATACCACTGCTGATGTCAGTACATCTAGCATCTTGCACTAAGAGATGCTAAAATGCACCCTGGGACATGTAATGCAGGTGAACGGACAGGAGCCCCTACATGGAAAACAACTAAAGGGTTGCACGTTGCTGGACTGCTCCYGAAGCTAAGAGTGTGCCAGAACTGTTTGCTGTTACTGCCAGCTGTCTTCACTGTTCTAAAAACAAACAAAACAACAAGAACAAAATAAAACAATACATTTTTTTAACTCACAGATACTGCAAGTGCAAAATTCTTTTTAATTTATATGTAGGTAAATTCACCAAGTTCAGTCCTCTACCCCAACCTTGGACTGAGCATGGTAAATTCAGCGTTGTGGTGGAACTAAAACGCCTTGTATTCACTGTGTTTATCTTGGAGATAATAAGGGAGGTACCAAGCAGCTTACGCGACCACGCAGCGTAATCCGTACATTCTGTGAAAGGACGTGTTTCTGCAATTTACCCTCAGCCTCCTGCCGTAATTTACTTGTAAGGCTGTTAGAAAATATGAGTAGATGAAAACGGCTGTGACTACAGCTGGTGCTTGCCATAATAGATGAAATAGGTGAGAGTGTGCTGCCAGTGCCTCTGGGATCCTGCTGTAATCAGTAAAAGTTCACAGGGAATCCATCAGCAGAAGAGTACAGAAAACATAGCTAAAGCATGTTTAATTGTATGAGGGATTTATTTGTTCTGGGCAATTTGCAGTTCTTGGCTACCTTTCTTCTTGTAAACATTGCACATGCTTTGCATCCGCAAGTTGTGAAATCATTATTGCGCTACTTGGGATATAAATGTGCAAGCATTTATATTTAAGTTCTGTAGAAAATGCAGTCCTTTAAAATGTGACCTTTGTCTTCACTTGTAAATTTTTACTGATGATACTTGCATTTAACATATAAAAAGTTAAATTTATTGCAGATCTTTCTTTGGTCTATCTTTTTAAAATAATTGTGTTCATTCCCATGTTAAGTCTGGCTGCTGAAAGTGTGCTATTTTATTTCATATGCTGTTATTCCCTATAAGTCATTCTTTGCCACCAGTTGATAATTTGTTGTTAATTAGACATTATTTCTATTTCATCCCCAAAATCTTCGATATGAAAAAAATGGTATTTTTTGCCCCAGAACTTTCTGACACACTGGTGTTAGGCTGCATGCGAGAGTCTCAGTCATGCAGGCTACTTATGCATGTGCTAAACTTCACACATTGAGGACTTGACTTTTCTCCATTTCCCTGCCAAGATAATGCTTTCTGACTGACTGCAGTCAGTGGGACTTAAGGGAGTGACTGTTCTCCATAAGGGTGACGTGGAAAATCGTATTGCCTGGTCCGGAGTTGTTCAGAGCTCTGGGATGGATGGAGGCCGCCAAGGAATGAACGTGGGGACAGAGACGCACCATTCCATTAACTATGCTAGGCGTCAGCTTGCAGGGCAGAGGCGTGGGCTCCCTGCCGCGTGGGAGCTGGCACTGGGAGCGGGCACCCCCGCTCCCCTCTAAGGGCATTTTCCTCTCACCGGGAGATGCGCAGAGGAGACCCCGGTGCCCTGTCCACACCTGGACTTACCAAAGAAGCCTGTGGGGTGAGAGCAAGTTGGGGAGAATTTCTGGGCTAGGAAGGGCTGGTCAGGCCCTAACGGAGAAGAAAAGCTGCCTCAGGTCTTGGGAGTGACACCCCCTCCCCCCCCAGGTTAACTATCCCCCTGAGAAGCAAGGTACGTTGGCACGGACAGTGCTGCACTGAAGTGCCTGTGCTCCTTCTGCTCTCCGTGATTACCTCTGCGTGGTACCGCATCATTTTAGGTAGATGTCCTCTCAGCCATCACCTCATGTCTGAGCTTTCTTTACATAAAAAAATGGTGATAAGCCTGTGTTAGGCTCTTAATGCCGTTTTTAGCTTTTGTTTTGTCAGCTCTCAATGCAGACTTGAATAATAAGGCAATTTTAGGCAATACAGACTAAAGTCGTATCATGACATGATAAATGGCATGATTTAGTGTGATATCTCCAAGAAGGTGCAAATACAGGCAGACAAACTGACAAAAACAGTAATCCAAGGCAAAAATAATCCTCCAAGGAAGACAGAAACATAGAACAACTTGTCTACCCCAACAATATTAGCTAATGGAAAACTCAAGACTGAAGCAGCAATGAGGATGGATAAGGTATCCTGTTATCCTGGGAGATTATTACATATGTTGGTGAAAGCTTTGTATGACAGAAATATGACCAAGTTAGACAGATTTTTAGGAAAAAAAAGAAGTATTACAAATAGCTTTTCAATACGTGGGCTTATGCACAGTGACTTTTTTTTTTTGTAGTTTTCCCTCTTCCTAAGATACAAGCAGGAGTTTCATATGCAGAAATATAAGAATGTGGCTCAGTGCAGTGACATGCCCAGTGCAAGTGCCATTCTCTTTCCCTTTGCTGTTTTCACAGGTTATTAAATGTAAAGCAGCAGTTCTGTGGGAACCAAAGAAACCATTTTCCATTGAGGAAGTGGAAGTTGCCCCACCGAAAGCACATGAAGTTCGCATAAAGGTATACAAAATAAAGTGTTATGAATTGCACRCTATTTTGCTGTTAATCACAATTATTTCTACAAATTTTTAGGATCCAGTCTTGGAAAACATTTACTAGGCAAGTAGTTAATATTCAGTGAGCTCCTGTGGAATGTGCTTCAAGTCCTAAATTCACTCATCAAGTTCTTAAAAAAAAAAAAGAAAAAAGAAAAAAGAAAAAAAAGACTAGAGGCTTGTCAGGGTGGGGGTTTTTTTCTTTCCTAAGACACAAGTGCTATTAACAGGCTCTGTAAAATTATAGTAAAAGGCAAAAATTTTAATTCTCTATAGAGTGGGGCAAGAACTTTTCTTTTACTTAGTTGTTTGACTCTATGCTAGGAAATAGTTCAACATAGCTGAGTATTTCATTTTTTTATCTGTGCATTAACCATTTGTTACATTTCCAAGAACTTTCCCTCTCCACAGAAGTCAGTAACCTTTTTCTTGTTAGAGCAGTTTCAGTTCTTACACAAGTGAGGAGACGCCTCACATGGGGCTGACATTTGTGTTTGTCAGGATAAAAGTGGTAAAAGCCCTATCTGAATGCTTCAAAAGAAACATTGCTATGCTACATGCAAGAAAAGGTAAAATGTGATGTGGAGTAGTCATGTGTAGCCTAGATCTTTGTATATATATATAATAAATATTTTTTATATCGATTCCTTTATATATATATATATATTAGGAATAATTGATTTTATTCTCTTCTTCACAAATGATTATATTGCTAGAACATTGCTTCTGCTACTGTTTGGTAGCGCATAGTAAACAAACATCCACAGAGGAGTCTTGCTTTATAGATTACAGACTACTATAAACCATGACAGTCATGACTCGCACAATCACAAGTGTTTGCCACTTAGGTTTATTGTTCATATATGTGATTGCTGAGGAAGCAAGTGACTTCTGTATATGACATAGTTAAATGCTGAAATATTCTTGCTTTTTTTTTTTTTTTTTTTTAACAGATCTTGGCCACAGGGATTTGTCGCTCCGATGACCATGTGATAACTGGTGCACTGGTTAGGCCTTTTCCCATAATCCTTGGGCAYGAAGCAGCTGGTGTTGTGGAGAGTGTTGGGGAAGGAGTAACTTCTGTGAAACCAGGTATGAAATAGTACTGAACACAAATCCTGTGCTTAGCTTTCAGACTCTTTTTTAAATCAAAGACCATGACATGTGTGAATACCTGTTTTGCAAAGGAAACTGTTCCAACTTTTAGTCGTTTCAAGGATATCTTAAATGACACCGTGCACTGTTCACAYTTCTTTTACTATGTTTCCGATCTTGATTTATTTCCAGATTTTCTATCCAATTTCTTTTGGTTTTTGCAAAGTGATCCRGACTTGCTTTCTGCCTGTGTAGTGCTCCTCCTGTCATGGGATTGAGAACGTACCTTCTTCTCTGTTGGTCAAAGGGAATCAAACGTTAGCTGCAAGTTCTGTAGACATGGTTTATGCAACTAATCTCTCTCAAGAATGGTACAGGTATAGATTAATTTACTTTAGGACAAAGCAGTGGATTAGACAGCATCTCAAAGCACCTGCTTCTGGTGTCTTAACCTTTAAATAATCCATTGAATTTAGTGGACCAGAGCTTAGGCATTTGTTTAAGTATTTCACTTTAAACATATTGGGGCATACCTGGATTACTAAGYCCATGTCCCAGTTCTTCTAAATTAAGTGGGGGTGGAGGGGCATTCTCATGTTCTCTAAGGTGTTTTTCCACTTTTCAGTGGAAATTGAAGCTTTCCTTTGGCTTTGAGCATGTCAAAGGTGAGCCACGTTTTAGAACTGCCAAATCACAAGGTGGCCTGTATTAAATGAGGGATTTACAGTATACTGTTCTGGTGGAAAAGGCACAGCAGACAATGTTGCACTGAGAATGTATGTGCTATTTATTTTGTTAATCGTGTCATTGTGCTAGAAAATTCAAGATCTTGTCTTAACTTGTGGGCTGGCAAATTAATGTTTAATTTCCCCTTTTCTTATGCACAGTTCACAGCCGTGTTAGCTCAGCACTCCAACCTCATGCCCCAGTGGATCTCAGTTTTTATTTCAGTTTCTTCACCAGTGTGTGATTATTTTCCTTTGGAGAAGCAGATGTGATACACTGCTGAGTACTTGGTGAATGGTAGTAGCTAACTAGCTTTTATCACGTAGCTCAGACTCAGGTCTAYGAAGGACACTGCTAGGTCTTTTGCATATTGAAATTAGGCATCATAACCCTGCACTAATGCTGTCTTCTAAGACACATGCAGGAGTTTCATCTTCCAAGTCCAGCACTGCACTCATGCTGCATATTTTTCTATGGATTAAATATACTTGCTTCATGTTTTTACCTGCATGCTTCTTGTTTGCCTTTTTAAATCCCCTTGTCATCACTGTTTTATTTCTAGGAGACAAGGTTATTCCACTCTTTGTTCCACAGTGCGGGGAGTGCAGCGCTTGCTTAAGCACCAAGGGCAATCTATGCAGTAAAAATGAGTGAGTTTCCTGGGTTACCTATGACCCTTGTTTGATTTTATTTACACAAAAACTGTCCATGCGTAACAGATCTCATTTGCCATTATTTCTGGTTATCTTTTGAACAGTATTGGTTCAGCTTCTGGATTAATGCCTGATGGCACCACGAGGTTTACCTGTAAAGGAAAAGCAATTCACCATTTTATTGGTACAAGTACCTTCACTGAATACACAGTAGTGCATGAAACYGCAGTGGCCAAAATCGCTGCTGCTGCTCCTCTGGAAAAAGTTTGCCTGATTGGCTGTGGCTTTTCAACTGGTTACGGGGCTGYGGTGCAGACCGCCAAGGTAGGTGCTGCGGCAGCTGTTTCTGGTGCCTTCTGGGGTCTGTTAAGGATTGAGGCCTGCGAGCGGGTCATCAGCATGGGAGCCGGAGGTACAGACTCCATTTGCTGACTTCAGGGTGGACAGAAGATACTATTTCTTTGCCTCAGTTTCTCTGTCTATCAGGTACTTTGAAATCTACAGTTCAAAATCCCCCCAAACCCTTACTTACTATTACCATCTGTAACGTTTCCTCTCAGAACTCTAGCTTTATCACCCCTAGAAAAATGTTATGAAAAGGTTGATTTATTTTACTGTATCTTAAGTTTAGGAATACCTGGAAGTCTGCTGTATGGAAAGCTTATAATCTGGAGCAATACAGGAATGTGACTTTTACAGCTGGCTCTGTCTCCAAGGGAGTGAGACTACAGCCTGATTTTAACAGCAGTGGAATATAGACCATCATAAAAAAAATCTGGCTCTAAGCCTGAAGCTGAGACCTGTAATGAAAGCCTAGTCTCAGAAATGTATTTTAGTCACAACTTATCTTAGTCACATGTAGGATTTTAACAGAGTATCTGGCTACTGCATTAGTAGATATGCATGTGCAAAATCCTTCTCAATAGGTAAACTCCAAGTTACAAGAACTGTCTTGAGTGAAAATGTGTGGATAATAACAAATGCGCTGTACTTCACCTGCAACATAACAGGATGCCACGTTCCTGTTATTATTATAGGTGGAACCAGGCTCTACCTGTGCGGTCTTTGGCCTCGGAGGAGTTGGCCTCTCTGTTGTCATGGGCTGCAAGGCAGCTGGAGCTTCCCGCATCATTGCCATTGACATCAACAAGGACAAGTTTGCCAAGGCCAAAGAGCTGGGAGCCACCGACTGCGTCAACCCTAAAGATTTCACGAAGCCCATTCATGAGGTGTTGATGGAGATGACTGGCCTCGGCGTGGACTACTCCTTCGAAGTCATTGGCCACACAGAAACCATGGTATGCAACCRAAAGATACAGTCGAAGGAGGAATTAGCTCATTAGCTGTCCCTTCTCCAACCTGCTCAGCACYGAGGGCGAGGAGCTGAGAGGCCTCCCACTGGCAAAGTGTTAACCGAAATTTCCAACCAGGTAGTGCAGCTGTTTGCCACTGAGCTCTAGGCACAGAAGCACATTCAAAAGCCTTAGGAAAGGGAACTTGCATGGAGCTCCTAAATATTCCGTCAGAAGAAGGGCCACACCAGGGGAGACAAACATTCATTTAACCCGGTGGCTCCTCTCCAACAGTGGCTAAACACTAACAGATAGGACAAAACAGGGGAACCGAACAAAGCTATGACATGTCTCACCTCTGACAGCAGACAGGATGGTGTGAGCTGCAGAAATTGTTTGATATGGTTTCAGTTGCAAAAGATGTTGCCAGCAGAGTCCTGAGGAGAGGAGGAGGAGGAGGAGGAGGATTTCAGAGTGTTGCACCCCAACAACAGATCGTGTGTAACCCCAGGGTCGCCCTCTCTGTTTTAAATTCAGGCTGCAGCCTTGGCCTCTTGCCACTTCAACTATGGAGTCAGCGTGATCGTGGGTGTGCCCCCTGCAGCAGAAAAGATCAGTTTTGACCCCATGCTCCTCTTCAGTGGTCGCACCTGGAAAGGGTCTGTCTTTGGAGGTAAGGACATTGGAAAGATGCTATTTAACTTGCTTGGAAAACTTGTAAATCATTTTGAATCAAATGGGATGCATCTAAATTGATTGCTTAGGCTGCCCTATTGGAAGAATGTTGATAGTTACTACGCTGACAAGGGCGCACAGAAGGAATTTGTTATGAAAACTGATTAACAGCTAGAAGTGGTTAATGGAGAGAGGGAAAGCGAGCAACAGTGAGAAATGGAGGAGAAATGGAAGGTGAGAAAGAGAGGGAGAGAAGGAGAAAGGGAGTGAGGGATGGGGGAGGCAGAGGGGGGAGAGGGGAGGGGGGAGAGAGGGGAAAAAGAGAAGAGGGAAAAGGGCAAAAGTGGGGGAAAGAAGGGGGAAGAGATGGGGAAAAGGGGAGAGAAAAGGGTGAGAGAGGGGGAGAGCAAGGAACGGGGGAAAAGAGAAGGGGAGGAAAAGGGGGGAGAAGGGAGTGAGAAGCAGAGTGGGACAGAGGTTGAGAGGGGGCGAGGAAGGGGGGAGAGGGGGAGGGAGAGAAAGGGGCAGAGAGAAAGGAAGATAGAGACATACAGGGAGAGAAAGAGAGGAAAAGACAAAGGGGGAAAAGGAGAGAAAAGGGGGACAGCAATGGGGAGAGAGCAAGAAAGGTGGGAGAAAAAAGGGGAGAGCAAGAAAGGGAGAGAGAGGAAGATAAATGGACAGAGAGACAGGGAGAGAAGGAGGAGAGAGGGAGAGAAAAGGAGAGGAACAGTGAGGGGGAGTGTGAGAGAAAAGGGAGAGAGAGAGACGGGGAGGGAGAGACGGGGGAGAGGGAAAGGGGACAGAAATCATGGGAGGAAGGCAGAGAGAGAAGGCGGCAAGGAGAACTAAAGAGAGGGAGAGGGGAAAAAAGACAGAAACAGAATAACAGAGAAGGGCAGACAGTGAGAACAGACAAAAAGGGAGAGAGAGGAAGAAGGAAAGGAAGAGAGAGGGAGAGAGAGAGCAAGAGAAAGATAAGCATGAGAAGGAAGGGGAGAGGGAGAGAAAGGAAGGGGAAGGGAGGCAGTAAGAGGGAGAAAAGGGAGTGAGAGGGAGAAAGGGAGAGAGCAAGAAGCTGGAGAGAGCAAGGAGAAAGGGGGAGAGAGAAGGGGGGAGACAAAGGAGGATAGAAAGGAAGAAAGAACAAATGAAGGAGAGAGGGCAGGGAGCACAGTCAGGACCCTGGAGGTCAGACCCACCTGGGTGCAGTTTAGTTCAGGCCCTGGCTCAGCCCCTCGCGGCTCCCTCTCCTCAGTCCAGCCAGGCTCCCTCGTTTGTGTCCTGTTGCAGCAAGTCCTCGGGGACCCGCAGCTGAGGGCCAGGGGAAGCTTGTTTCAAACATTAGATTATCCCTTCCCCAACCTCCTCCTCTCATACAGTCAATAGGTACTGAATAAAATAGCAAAAGGCACATTAGGTTCTTCTGGAAGAGGATCCCGCTATTGAGACAGCTTTATCCARTACTGCTTGCAAGAAAACAGACTCCCATTTATCTGTCCAGGGAATCAAGTTTCCAGGTACCACCCCAGATGTCAGCGCTCTGGCTTTTGTATGATGTGTGCCTTGGGGGACAAGGGATCAGTGCCTTCAACAGTRCATGTTGAAACAGCATTTGACATGGGACAAGGGTTGGATTCTTTAAAGACTCAAGTTCTAGAAAATTTGACTTGTTCTGTTAAAGCACTGCTGGGTTCATTATAGGCGCTAGACTCGGCTATAGAAGAGCTGCGCTTTATACCATGTTACCTGGTGGTACTTTGTATCACAAAGGTAAAGATGTGCTGCAGCATTTCATCATGCTACTCTCATTCACCTATGAATTTAATCYGCCCTATTATCTATTTTCATAAGCATTTAATTTTTTTATTATCCATTGTCTGGATTTTTTTTTTTTTTAGGCTGGAAAAGTAAAGATGCAGTCCCTAAACTGGTTGCTGACTACATGGAGAAAAAATTTGTTCTGGAGCCATTAATAACCCACACCCTTCCTTTCATTAAAATCAATGAAGGATTTGATCTGCTGAGGAAAGGGAAGAGGTAAACATTGTTTAATTTTAAAGGTTCTRTATAAATAACTCAAAGGGCTGTATAGGAACACAAAGCATGGCTTCATGGCAGAGAATGGGGAAAGCRACCCACTGTGCCCTTCAGTATTACCCAGCGTAGCACCTGCTCCTCGAGCTGCAGCTGTGGYGACCCAGAGAGCCAGGCTTCAGCTTCTGAGACACAGGGGGCCCTGCCTTTCCTTCCGGAGGAGTCTTCAGATTCTCTTCGTTTTCTTTCTAGTTTGAGCAAAGACTTTGGGTGGCAGAGGGGAAAAAAGCCCACACAAATCAGCAAGTCTGTGCCCACTGGAAAAGAGCAAGGAACCAGAGGAGCTTGAGAATGTTTAAATGTGTGATGGACGATGTATGAGATGTATATCACATCCCAAGAAACGTTTGAGGATGAGGAGCAGGAACACAGAAATAGCCCATGTTTACTGTAAGAGCAACTYGCCATTCCTGTTGTGACTTATGGAAGAGTCCCATGCTAGTATTTKTTTTAGGGGTCACTTGCTCTAAATATAAAAAGCATGTAACAAGGGAGATGAATTTAGCCCCTCATGTTTTCTTTGAGGTTTGCTCTCAGGTTCTAACTATGCAGCACTCACTGCATTTTCTGACTGTCCTTATTTTAGACATTTTGTAAATGTTAGTTTTAGGCTCCAGTATAACAGGAGAAAGTGATGAGGACGGAGCTACCATCAGCTTTGCTAAAATATTGACAGTCATCCTGAAGACAGAGGCATGTTGGTGCCACATTGAGCAATTTTGCTTCACAGCATTTTGTATAGAGTATGTAAGGATCATACCACATTGTACCAATATTTATTTAGCCAAAGTCATTAGAAAGTTCAGACTAAACTTTAAACCCTTGCAAGAAGGTGAATTATTGCCTTATCTGACCTGTGTCTGCTCTGTGCACACTGTCTCCCTACCTTAGATGGGCCCACTGCACTGTAACAGATCAGGGTCTGAAAGCCAAAGTCTACCTCTGGAAAATTGTTTCCTGCCCTCTTCATCAATCATTCACACCAGAAATCAACCTATCCCCTAGTCTCACTTGACAAATAAGCTGCAGTAGTGCTAAGTGATGATTATTTTCTTGCGTGCTCTTTCTGATAAGCCCCCCCCCCAAAAAATCCTCAAAATGAATGGGAATGCTCATACTCCGGAYGTATTTTTTTAGCTAGCTGTAGCAGGTGTCTCTGCATTTATACTCTGTTTTGAAGGTGTTTAAATAAACTAACCCCTCCTAAGGGAAAGAAGATGCTGAAGGTCCATCTGTGCTCCTGGCAGCTTTCAGATCTGCTCTCCTTCCCACCCCATTTGATACCAAGTTTATGTGAGAGTACCGTGGCCAGCAGTAATATCCTAGATTTTCAGAGAAAGCAGCAATGTCTCACTGATGTTGGCACAGGGGGCTTTTCTACAATCACTAACCTGTCATTTTACATTGCAGCATTCGCAGCGTCCTGGTGTTTTAGGATTCCCAAATGCTAAGCAGCAGATGGCTTAACAGCAGTACAAACTTCAATATCCTCCTTACAACYGCTATGCGATGCAAAACAAGGCATTTCTGAAAGGTCTACCACTGCCACCCTTGAATAAAAGGATCAAGCTCAAAACCCAGACTTGAAGGCAMAGCATTTATAAAGGAAATAAATCTTTTTCCTCCCATGTCTTTTTCCTGATTCTTCTTGAAATAATCGGTATTCTTCTGCRATTCTCTTTTAACAGCCAATGCTGATATTATAGTACTTGATGCTCACAGGTGTTATGAAAGGCTTGGATTTTTTAAAATGGCTTTTAATATGCAATCTTTTAATTAAAAAAGGGAACTCTTTCTTTAGATCTTAATAACACTGCAGGTTTAGCAGATTTATGTACATAGCTCACACATATGGGAGATAAATGCTACCACACTGCTCAGTAAAACTCCCAAGTTAGAACTATGTCTCAGCTTAACACATTACCCGAGAGGAACGGAAATTACTGCAGAGATTAAAAAGTATGAGTGACACAATCTTTCAATGTGTTAGATACCACAGTGAGTCGCATTAAGACAGTTAATTCTTTTTTCATAAGCCAGTAGTATGCCAAACTGTTCTGCTTTAGGTATGCAAGCTCTTTGTAGAAAAGACAATGCACATATTTTGCTGATTTTTTTTAAACTTCTTGCAAGCTTAAGGGGATTAATTCGGCAAAAACATGAAAATTACCTGATTAAAGGCTATCAGTGTTTGAGTCACTTTTTTTCTGGATTACCCTTATCCATCTCCTAGTCTCTCCTCTGTAGCAGCATAGGAGAAAAGTTGGTGTGTGCTCTGATCCAGATGACTATGTGTTTGAACTAAAAATTTCAATAAATGATACTTAAGTAAATCACAAACTTAGGTATTGAAGAATACCTCGCAACTGGATATTTTATATAATTAACACTTCTAAGCATTTTATATTAAACAGCTGTGGGTTTTTCTTTTAAGCTTGTACCTCTTTTGAGGATGTTTTAGTTGTTTTATCAGTGTGGTTTTAGCTCTTTGGCCAGTTTATAGAAGCTTGGGAAACAATATGAATAAACACAAATATACATCATTATTTGTTCCATTAAACAAAGGGGAGGGTTCTTAGCCTTAAGTGTGAATACAAAGTAAATGGGAAGACAGTTGATTTTGGTAACAGTCTTGCAAGAAATCAAACATAAAGAATCTTAGAGCTTTCTGTGTTTGTAACCTGGTAATGGGAAGTTTTAGAGGCTATTTCTATCTTGGAGACCATGGTCAACATTGCCTTACTTTTCATTTAAACAGCCATTTACAGTACTACTCAAAGCTTGCATGCACTCAGATACATGGTGTCTGGGTAGGGGAGCGTATGAACTAAGGCACCTGTGTGCTAATGATGACTTAGGTGTTTGTCCCAGCAGAAAGAGTCCTTGAATAGCCCAGTTAGTTTAATGATTTGAGGATGAGTTTAACTAGAGATTAGACTTTAACAGAACAAGATCCTTAAACACATGTGTGTATAATAAACTCAGTTTACTGAACAATTAAGACTCAAACTTCACATCTGTTTCTGTGTGGTTACCTGTGCGCTTGGTTCTGAAGATTTTTCTGGCCCATAGGCTAACACTTTTCAGGTGCAGTGCTGTTGAAGAGGGCCCATCTCTTTCCGGGCAGTTTGCGCGTGAGCCAACAGTGTGCACTGGATCACTGAAATGTTCAAAACAGAGGGAGAGGGTTTTAATTCTGCTTAATTCATCTCATCTGTAGTAACATGGAATAAATAGAAATAAGAACCTAGTAATGCCTCAGTGCTCAGAGTATTGTTTCCAAATGTTTTTTTTGTGGAGGCAAAACTGGTTGACTGTATCAACTAAGGAACACGAGTTGAACAGACRCCAAATAAGGCTTGCTTAAACCTAGCTTGCAGTGGTAGGAAGGGAACATACAGGGAGGTAAAGGATCCCTGTGGCCAAGAATCAGAGGGGTTTCAAAGGCATTCCACACTGCATCAAAGATAGCAAATACATTGGTAGCCTTCAGAGTGGAAGAAGGAGGAAAAAAATTAAGCTAAGGAATAAATCACAACACACCACCTTGTTGCTGTCCTTTTCAGGATCATGGAGGCCATGCCCAGTAAATGCCCGCTGTTGGTATCTTTAGGAGGATATTTGCCAGGGTCCAGGACAGTCAACTGAAATCATCCTTACTGGGGACATTTTATATGACAGCAATCTAGTTTTGTGCTCACATGTGGGGTGGGGGAGAGGGGGCACCTCTGTCCCTCAGGAACCACAAAGAGCTCATACGCTCCTGGAGAACGGGTCCATGGTGAATCCTGATTGCAGCCACAGGTCTCCCTGCAGAGCCCTACCCAAAATCAAATGAGGAGCCCAGGGGGAGTCAGGGGTTGGCCCGTGTGATTGTAAAGCTCTGGCCAGCATTTGTGCTCAGAGCCCCTTTCCCAATAGCTGACCCTGACGCACTGCAGGTTGGGGGGGGGGGGGCCATAAGCAGTGGCCGTGTCTGAGCCTGCACTGGGGAGCTTTCAGGTGAAGAGCCAGGAGCCCCAGAGGGCTCCCCCTCCCCCCACCACCCCCGAGCACCTGGACAGCCTGACTGCAGCTCCCAAGCTCTCTGCCTCCTCATGGCCTTCAGCTTGCTCCCAGCTCACACCATGACGTTTCAGGAGACAAATACAAACTGTTTGGATTTGTCAGCAAACGGCTACATCCATGGCAGTCACTGCTGCCAGACTGTAAGCTGGAAAAGGTATTGCTTAGTGTTAGAAGGAGGGTGCCTACTCCTATGCTGCAATCACAACACATCATTAAACAGCAGCTGTTACAACTTAATGCCAACCATTGCTGCATGTTGGTTTGGCAAGATTAAAGTGTTAATGATTATGTATGTGCCCTGAGGAACTTGTCTTCTCTTAAACATGTAACATAGCCTTTAGCCTCTATAACTGTAGAGAAAAGGTTGAATGCCTTATCAAGTTCAAATAAAAGCAGCCATGCAGTCAGGAGCAGCTATCAATCAGACATGGTTAGGCAATAATTCACAAACAAGGGGTTGGGCTGTTTACCACAGGCAGAACAGGCCAACCTCATGGCAGCGAGCAGCAGTTGTTAGCTGAGGGGAAGCACTGGGCACACCATGCACCCCTGAAACACGGATTTAAATGCACCATGTACGGGTAGGCAGTTATAGTGCCAGGTGCTCAGTTTCATGACAGGCGCACAGCTGATTTTGGGAGCAAGGGCTGGCCATCATCATGGACATGATGGGTTAACCGGCCGGGCTGGGCTACAGGCTTCCAGCAACACTTCCTGGTGGCTGAAGCTGCTGCCACCCCTCAGGGCCAGCCGGCCTCAGGCAAGAGCTCAGCAGGGGTCAGCAGTGCTGCCCTTCTGCACCAGGGACGCCTGAGCCAGGCCGGAGGGATTCAGGGAGGCAGGAATTTYGGCCTGCCAACAGCAAACAAGTGCTGCTGCTGGCCTGCTCCCCCACCCCACAGGACAGGGCTGATCCACACCATGGCAAAGGCCATTGCAAAGCTCACCAGGGATTCCCCTAAATACATAACCCTGGGGCTGAAGTCTCCAAAAGTGTAGCAGCAGCTCCCAAATCTTAGGGTGAGCCAAACAGCTGGCGGGGGGGGGAAGTGTGCTCATCTTATCCTGGTCCCATTCTTCCAAATTCCTATAGATTAACTTGCTAGATGCCTCATGTGGAAGCATACCTGCGAGAACAGAGCATGGAGTGTGACTCCCCTCGCAAAACAGGTTGTGATGTTACACACAAGTTAGTTAAACAAAAGCGTCCTTGGAAAAAAAAAAAAATCCCCTTTCTGACACACTTGCTCCTTTTGGCTGGGGTGCTGCTATAGTGTGCTAGAGGCATTAAGGTGAAAAAAAAAAACCCGCAACACCACAGATGATGATACTTAAGTTTTATTTCTACCCTTCAAAATGTTCTGCATGTCTATTCACCATAAGACATTTTTTCACTCTGTGGAATCAGGAGAGAATTGGGGAGGAAAGGAAAGGAAAGGAAGGGGGGCACACAGGAGATGTGGTACGCAGCAGACAAAGAGCACCACCCTTTTGCAGCATGGGTAACGAGCTAGAAGGTGAAGGCCAGACAGCTCGTTCCAGCTGCACGGGAGCGGAGGGAGTGATATGAAGGTATCACAGTCCACCCTTGACTGCAAAGGGTTGCATACCAAAAAATAATTGCTGCTCACAGACTAAGTGTTGACCTATAGTACCTCCAGCCTCATTATCCCTGATTACCATATTAAAAAACATGCCCTTTGCTGCATAGCGATAGGTAAATAAGGGGGGGGCATACCCCCAACAACCGCGCAAATGGCAATCTAGCCAATGAAGTATGACTGCTGCGCTTCCGCATCCCACCTCAGCAACTATAAAGGAGAGGACAGTTCACTGAAGTTTTTGGAAGGGAAGAAAAGTGAGCCCCCGACCTGTTCACTGGAGACTGCTGACGAGCGAGCCACCTCCTCCCCTCCCCCAAACAGGGACACCTCTTTGGTAAGACTCGCACCTCCGACAAATGTCGGACGTTACCCGGGGACAGATATTACTATTGAAAGTGCTTAATTGTYAGTTTGAGCTCATAGAAAGAAAGTTTGTAGCAGCAAGCGCATTTATCAAGGGCAATTCTGAACCTGTTACCAAGATAAGGAAGGGCCTTCCTTCCCTCCCTTCATGCAACACACTCGCTTTAATTTTCTTTTTTTTTAAATCCTTTTGCAAATATCTTAGGCACTGCCAGGTCAAATGTTACTTTTTGGCAATGGGTGGACTCCAAGGAAACCCAAGTAGTGCCAGGAATCTCCCCCCCTGCACATGGCCCTGCAGCAGCTGGAGGAGAAAAATGTCTCCAAGTGCTGTTGTGCGTTTCGGGGGGGCGCAGGGGATCCTGCCAAAAGGCGAGCCAGCAATAAAAGCCTCCTGGGCAGATTTCCCCTGGCACTCTGTGGAACATGACTGCCTCCCATCAGCGTGTCCCTGTCACAGGCGGGCTACTCTGCTCAAGGCACCTTGCACTCRCTGCTGTCCAGCCCTGGACACAGATTCCCACTGCTCCCAGCTCTCGGGTGACGCTCCTGCAGCGGCTCRCTCTGGCCCCACGCCAGGACTCTCACCATGCTCCCTGTTGTCCCTAACAGCACCAGCCTGCGGGTGTTCAGGGTCCACAACTGGGACTTTTTTAATACTGGGGCTCAGCCAGACTGAAGGCGGCTCCTCTCAAGCCTGCTGCAGCACCTGCAACAGCTCTTCTCAAACTACATGGCCACCTCCGGAAAAGTAAGCACAATTCATTTACTTCTTTTCTTTCAAAAGTATTCTGTTCTCGGGGGAATAATCTTGAAATGGCTCACGCTGCAAACCTGTAGTGCTTACGGTCCTTTTCCTACACTTACTCCCCTAACTCATCCAAATCATGCTGAATTACAATCCTGTGCTTTCGTACAACTGCAGTTTGTCAGTACGTACGTACTGGATTCCTCTTCTGCTCTATCATTCAGCTCACCAGTGAGAATAGTGAATAGTGCTGATCTGAAAAACAGACTCCTGCTGAATCTCGCCTTGTGCCCCCACTTTGGCAGGGAAACACAGCTCTTTAGTGGAAGGGTAGCCTACTGCATATTCCCTGATCTGATAACAGCTTCATATTGACCTGCTTTCTGATAAACAACTGTCACAGGAGACCGTTTCTAAAGCCCTGCTACAGCCAAGACCCAGGGCATTTCTCTCAACCCAGCACAGAAGGGTATTTCATTTGATACAATTCATTCCTGACAAATCCCATTTTTACTTGCAAGGTGACTGACTACAATTGCTTGTTTCTGACCACACATGTCCAAAGGAATCTTTTCACTCGGCTCCACTGAGGCAGGGGTACGACAGCCACCGTCTCTAAAACAACACAAACGGCAACGGCAGCTGCTGGAAAAGGGTCTCCTGCCTACATAAGCTTACATGTGATTTTTCTAAGAAGTCCCATGTCAGCACTTGTGGCCCAGCCCTAGCACCAGTGCAAGCGTGACGGTCAGTGGGAAATCCAGGCTCTCAGTACTTTACAACAGGAGCTGGAAAGACAGCCTGGTAAACTTCCGAGCACTTTCAGAGACTTGAAGACATYTGCCTAAATTAGATTTGAATTCTGCAGCAAGCACCTATTTACCTGCTTCCCTTCACTGCCAGACAGGGCAAAGYTTCCTTAACATGCGTGAGCTTTCAAGCAGCCTTCTCAAAGAGAAAATTTTGTAGCCAGTTTACTATGAATACTCTCTAGGTGACAGCAGCTCCTCTGCTCCAGCCACCTTCACTAGAAGCAGGACAAGGGATTAAGTTTCCTTCCAGACGAGCCGTGGCCCTCTTCTCGGACTGGAAATATCATCTGGGAAACAGCTTGCAACAGGCTATGGTGCAGCATGGAGACTTGCAGGATTCCAGCAAAAAAAACCCCACCCCACTATGCTTCGCACACAACTGGCAGACAGGAGGCCTAGGCAGGATCACTGCTGAGTCCAGCTTCCTTAGGGTCTTGCCCTAGCCATTGCTCCCACAGGCCAGGCCCACAGATACAAGGTTGCTGGATAATTTCAAATCCAGACTCCTAGGGAAGGCACTAGCCAAATCCTCAGACTAAGGGTTCGCTTCACAGTTTCACAGCTAAACCCACTCACGCCCACAGCTGACGAACCAACCGCTATTGACTGCAAAGACCGTCAGAGGTTCATAGAGCAACTGACAGGCATTAACCGATCAGATCTCACAGAGCCCAAAGGAACGAGAGAYGGAGGGGTCCTTGCTCCAGGAAGACACACAGGGACACGGAGCTTATGCTGTTCCCCACCTCTGCTCACAACAGCAGCAATAAATCAAAGGAGAACCAGCCGAGCCCTAGATTTATGCTACAGGTGCCAGGCCAGGCCCCAAAAGCAGTGTGCCTGTATTAGCTGTTCAGCAGGAGCGATCAGCCCAAGCTGACCCATTTTGGTATCCGACTTACTCATTCAGAGCCGACACAGGTCAGTGCACCAGCACGGCTTCGTGCCACTCCACTGCCACCCGAGGGCACTGACGCACCCCCCTGGCAGAGAGGGTTGTGCTGGTGAACGCTCCTGGGGCTGCCCTGCGTGCAGCTGCCACCAGCCAGCCCTGCCGGAGGCACGCACTGTGCCAGGGCATGGAAAGAGCCCGTACACGAGTCTCCAGTGAGTGACACTCGCCATTCACGGCACCTTCTGCTTGTTACACCAGCCGTGTTCGGCTGGGACTCCTCATTTCGCAAGGCAACGCTAATCTTTCTGCACTCAGCACGGCAGGGAACCATTCATACAAACACCCATGAAAGGTGATTTCACCAGATAATGCTGTAAGGGTTGCATTAATAATGAGAAAAGCTCATAAGCTGCTAGACAACAAGTCTGTTTGTTAGCACATGACAACACTATGAAAAGTCCCCAGAAGCCAGTAAAAGTCCAGTCATTTCCTAATACTATAGCACATACTCTTCTTCCGGCAAAGGAGAAGTGGCATTTCCTCAGACCTTAAACTATATCTGTATTTATTGACCATCACTTGGTTTCATTTGTAATTCAGCACTGCCATGTTTCTGCTCTCCCACCTCATCCCGCATATACAGGAAGACCCCCATGAAACACCACAGGAAGGTTGTCCAGCACCTGTAGCTCCAGCCACACGTGTGTCAGTGGGGGGATGCACACAGTATAGCTCTATTTTATACAAGTGTCAGAAGCCCTACCCTGCTTATACTTCAAAGGCAAACAGTCCCACACAGCATAATCCCCTCTACTGCTTCCAGGTTATCAGATGCAGAGCTGCTGTTGCCTGGGCAGCGGGCAAACCACTCTCTGTTGAGGAGGTGGAGGTTGCACCTCCGAAGGCGCAAGAAGTTCGTGTCAAGGTAAAACCCAAGTTTCACTATGTTCCTTCTCCCTCATGGGAATTATTGTTCTTGTGGGTATGCATTGGATATACCATTTCATGTGTCTTAGTAGGAGAAGATCAGGGTTTTGGAACTGAGTCTGGGTAGTCAAAGCTTTACTTGACATTAAAAAAAAAAAAAGGCTAAAAATCTTCTCAGTTCATCCTACCTGATAGCTGTTGAAATGGGCACAGACATCTGCTAAATGCACAGAACTGGGTACAGCAGTGCGCTGAGAGGGTGGACTAATATGCCAGAGTGCTACTGGCAAGTCATATGGAATAATAAATGCAGAAGAGCTACTTGCCTATGCAGATATCTGAATGACATAGCCAGTTTATTTAGGGACGCCATTTTAGCCTTTATTGCTTTTTAAGTGGACACTTAATCTCCTTGAACTATCTTTTTTACACATCTCCTACAGTTCCTGGCCCTGATGCTATTCTGTTCAACAGTAAAGGAAATTGTGCACTGGATTATCAAATTATGTGGCACACCAGTGGACAGCAAAACTCTGCTCTCACCTGCTAATCTACGCCATGTTATTTTAGATACCTGGGATTTTTGATTTTCAGAACTCTAAAAACCAGTGATGCTCCATAAGTTAATTTCCAGTCCCCTCCCACACAGCGCAGAGTACGATGGGAAGCATTCAGTGTGAGCAAAAGGGAAAGGCTGGTCTGGGCACAGACGTACTGGGATGAGGCAACAGCGCAGACCTCTGGGAGTCTAAACACACCAATGAAAATTACTCCCAGAAACAGGGTTAAACAGAGTCCTGAGAGTTTCTTAGGCTAATCTACACCTTCATCTCCAAACAGATCGTGGCCAGTGGGATCTGTCGCACAGATGACCATGTTTTAGGAGGTTACTTTCCTAATATAGAATTCCCAGTTATCCCAGGCCATGAAGGTGCTGGGATTGTGGAGAGCGTTGGAGAAGGAGTGACCTCTGTGAAACCAGGTAAAAGCAAACACACACACACATGCACGCACACAGAGGATTCAGCACCCCAAATGGACAGAGCAGCCCAGAGCTCAGAAATTCCTGCCTGTAGTCTGCACCCGTGATTCAGAGTCTGACTGCACGCTAGGACGGTTACTTTCTAATACCACAAAAACTTTCCTAGGTGTTCTCCAAGCACATGAGTGTGGCTCCAAACATTTCCTACCGACAGAGAAAGCAAAGAGCTCTGTAGGAGGCTGCCACCTGAAAGCTCAGCCGAGACACTCCAGCAGGCAGCACAGCACCCTCAGGGCCTGCTGAGTCAGAGGGGCGTAAGGCAGTGTGCTTTCTTTCAGGAGACAAAGTCATCCCTCTTTGCCTTCCTCAGTGTGGGGAATGCTGCTTCTGTTTGAATCCTGACTCTAACTACTGCATAAAGTCTCAGTGAGTGTGGTTTACTGTCCCCTTTATCCAACTGCGGTGGGCTGCCTAACAGTTCTGCTTGTGCCGCATTGCTGAACAATGCACTTGTCTCTTAACAGCTTCTCTGAATCACAGAATCTGATGCCGGACAAGACCAGCAGGTTTACTTGCAAAGGGAAACAGATTCACCATTTCCTGTGGACCAGCACCTTTGCAGAATACACCGTTATGCCGGAATATGCCGTTGCCAAAATAGATGCTGCTGCACCTCTGGACAAAGTCTGCCTGTTGGGCTGTGGTTTTCCCACAGGGTATGGGGCTGCCATCAATACTGCCAAGGTTGGTATTCAGGGGTTTCTAGGACAAGCGTTACAACAGYTGCCTTAGCACGCTTGTGAAGGCTCTGTGACAGAAACCTCCTCCTCACACTGGAGCTCTGTGGATTCCAGCTGGAGGCTAACAGGGCCTCATGTTGTGTAGGTAAAACCAGGCTCYACCTGTGCGGTCTTTGGCCTCGGAGGAGTTGGCCTCTCTGTTGTCATGGGCTGCAAGGCGGCTGGAGCTTCCCGCATCATTGCCATTGACATCAACAAGGACAAGTTTGCCAAGGCCAAAGAGCTGGGAGCCACCAACTGCGTCAACCCTAAAGATTTCACGAAGCCCATTCATGAGGTGTTGATGGAGATGACTGGCCTCGGCGTGGACTACTCCTTTGAGGCCATTGGGCACAAAGACACCCTGGTACGTGACCTTTTAGCACATGCCCTCCCAGCTCATTCACAGTCCCCTGTCAGGGCAAATTTCTCCAGAGTGGGTAGTTTCTTGCCTTGTGCCTGCATTTCTGGGCATGTCTTTGCATAGGAAGGCAGGCTACTTGGCTTTGGGAGAAAATTATGTGTGAGGCTTGAAACAGGAACAGAGCTTTCCGTGCCAGTTACAGAAGGGTGTAAGTGCTTTTAAATTACCAGCAAGGGAGAGAGAGCTGCATAGATGGAATGCATTATTGACAAACTAATCAGTGTATTTTCTAATTCACCTACCTGTCCCATCAGACTGCTGCCCTAGCCTCCTGCAAAGTAAGCACAGGTGTCTGCGTGATGGTTGGGGAACTGGCTTCTGGATCCGTGGTTTCCTTTGACCCTATGCTTCTGCTATGCGGGCGTACGTGGAGAGGGTCTGTGCTTGGAGGTATGAAACTAAAGAAAAGATGATAGCTATTTCAATCTTTGCAAACTTTTCCTTTCACTGTAATTCCCAAATGCGTGTGGAACAGTTACCCTTCAATGTATATGAAAAACCTCCCCTTGACAATTCATTTTCCCATGTGAGCAATGTATTCAGCTGCATACCAAAAGAAACATTTTCTGATAGTTGTTATACATTAACCTCCTAGTCATCAAGYATGTTTCAAGCTTGGCCATGTCCCAGGAGGTCTGTTTGAGAGACTTTTGAAGAAAAAAATATATGAAACTGCAGCTAAAAATGAGCACTGCATTTCCAGAATATGTAAGCATAAACATGCTAATAGTGTCTGTGATTGATACAGTTATATACACACAACTGTCTGCCCTAACTGTAGACTAAAACAAGGACAAAACCACCTTCCTGCCAAGTAGGGGCAAACTTCTCCTGAGACAAAGGCTCTGTTACTGATCGCTCAGTCCTGATCCTCATGGCAAGCCCACAAAATACCTCCCAAATGCCAGCCTGGGGACCTTCCCCCTCTCTCCCCTCTTCCCCTCCATTTCATGCATACCTACCACCTTGTCTTCCAGGGATGGCCACCCTCAAACACACTCCCCTCAACTCCAAGCAATTGGTCTCAACCTGCATTTCACTTCAAACCTGCTGCATCTGTCTCATGCCAGAAGCGGGTCTGGTGTGCCTTAAGGATCTTCTAACTCTTTTCAGCTATACCCTCAGCTCTAAGAAGAGACCATCTACCTATAAACCTCATCCTATTAATTATGACGCATTCAGACAGGTGGAGATCACATCTCTGGCTGAAATCTTTAGAAGCAGCTATTTTGGTTTTCAAGGACACAGTCTGACATATCTTTTACATGTGAACATAGCCTGGTAGAGATGCCAAGCCACTGACTGGCATCTATATTCATCTCAAAGTACTGCTGTCAAACTTCAGCACCAGSCAACAAGTATTTATGTTACTTTACCAATACAGCATTTCTTTGATTATTCACTGTGTGTACTTTTTCCCATTTCTAGGTTGGAAGACAAGGGATTCTATTCCCAAATTAGTTTCTAGCTATTTAGAAAAGAAATTGAACCCGGACTTGCTGATCACGCACACATTGCCGATTGCTGAAGTGAACAAAGGATTTGAATTGTTACGTGCAGGAAAAAGGTGAGATTTTGACCGACTGAAACTAGGGGTAGCAAATACCACCTCCATCTAAAGTTCAAAACAGTCCAAATACTCTGGCAGCCCAAATAAGGCAGCAGCATGAAATACTGCCCTATCAAAAAGCATCAAAGTGTACTGAGAAAGCAGGGCCCAGACTCGATGTTAGTGTGTTGGGAAGATCTGCCATAACTGAGACAGAAGAGCCAATACTCAGTAAAGGAATTCTCCTATTTATTGTTCAACTCATCAGAGATCCTGCAGCCCCCAGCAGCGGACTTAAGCCAGTGCAGACCCTCAGACACAAGATCTTATTTCAGTGTTTGAAAGCACAAGTGAAAGAGAATAAGGAGTAAGGGGCATCCCTGTGGTCAGAAGTATGAAAACAAGAGAAAAGAAGGATATATCTTAAGACTGCAGTACAAAAAAGCTTCAGGGAAGGGCAAGGTACCTTAGCTACTGACTGATTCCTTTCAGCAGATTTTTGAAGACAGTCCATTTGCTGCATGTCTCATTCAGCTGAGTTAAAACAGGCTGGATGAGAAACAAGGTCACCAGTTCTCAAATGCACCTGCCCTGTCCTTGTAGCAATTCATGAAAAATTTCAATACCAGCACTTGTAACTACTCACTTCCTTCCCATTTTTCAGTATTCGCAGTGTCCTACTGTTCTGAAAGACAAAGCCAAAGGAGGCAGAGTGGAGTTAACAGCTCAGCAGACCTCCTTCTGGTGCAGGCACGTCTCTCCTTGCACCTCATTTTGTGRGGTGCAAGGAGAAGAGGACGAAGAACTCGCTGACGATGGTATCACTGCCAGCATTCCCATGCCTGGGTGAAGCCTGAAACAACACCTCTCCACTTTTATAAATAAAGGGTTTCTTTTCAACTCATCCTACAGAGTGCAATGAAATGAYAGAGACCCCATGGGGCAGGAAGAGCTCTTCCTCATACCACAAGACCTTCCATTGCTCCCTCCACTGCTACTTCTTCAGACCTTCTKTTACCTTGCACAATTATGCACATGCATCTTCACCTTCGCCACAATCTCAGCTGTGTTATTGCTGCAGCCTAGACCAAAACTGCATAAGGAAACACAGTGCACTGCTCCTGCTGTTGTTCTTTGATCTCTCTCTGGGGAGCACCGTGTGTTTTGCTATACTCTTGCTCCAGCCCCTTCATCATTTACCTGACTGTCTGGAATCTCCCACTTACTGTTAGTGAATTGCATCCCATTTTTTTCAGAACATCCCCTCAAACTGTCAGAACCATTTTCTAATCCTCTCCTTCAGTGTGCTTGTGGCCCTACCACTATCTGCAGATTTAATGAGTATACTCTGTTCCAACATCAGAATTGCTCAATACAAAATACTAAGTAAACCTGGACAATGACAGAACCTTGAAAGACACCACTCAACGTATCCTTCAAGTCAGACTAGCCGATATTGAATAACTGATCTCTGAATATGGCTTACGAATCATTTCCCAAAACAGCTAGACTCATGACATAGGAAGCACATGCAGAGTCTTGACACAAGAGAGTACACAAGATGTACGTTAGGATGCAGATTACAGCACAGGGAGACACTTTGACTACCGTGTATCACATGAGAGGGTCTGATGGTAATTTCCCTTTGAGTTTTTGTAAGTCCTGTCAGAAAGCAACCTCACATTTGGTTGATCTTTTGCCAGTATGTAAGTTTTAGCTTTGGTTTTAAGTTAATACGTATCTCTCCATCATATTACATTTCTGCCAATTGATATAAACTATAATTACTATAACATTTCTTTATTAATACTTACAAAATTGTATATGTATCTGGACGAGAAAATTTAAACACAACATTATCAGAATATTCAGAGAAAACTTATTTCACATATTCTTACACATTTGTAAATAGAAGTGTTGTTTTTTTACTTCAGTATATTTGCAAACACTGCAAATAACGTTCCATTTTCTTAATCTGAAATAAGTGAGGAAGGCAAATACAAAAACACAAAATCTCCTTTAGAGAGCAAATTTCTCTTCTTTCCTGTGAAATCACCCATCTCTAACTCCCTCAGAGTCATAAGATTTAGCACATGTGTTTCTACTTAAAAATCTTAGCACAGAAAAATAATCTTAGTAATGAACTGGGACAAACAGTCCCAATTTTGGATCTGAAGTCCATTAGTTCTGTTCCCAGTGCTCTGCTTATCRGTGCTACTGGTCTGAACTTCAACTGGGAAAGCCTGGACCTACCTTGAGAGGCACTGTACTCCCAAGTAATTATACCATTAGCCTGCAAAACAGCAACTTTCTGCTGTCAAAATTATATTACTATTTGAGCAGGGCTTTTGTTCTTTGGCAGAGACTCACAAGACTGCTCAAATATAAAAAACAATAGAGAAGCATGCAATTTCAATCATAGATGCAATATGCCAGGCAAAAAAATAGATAAGCTTTTTCATTTGTAATTATTTCACCCTATGATCATCATGCCTTAAAATCTCTGGTCAGAGTTCATAAAGATTCCATACTGTACAGAGGTAGAAATTAGCTGAAGACATTAGAGCTATAACTCCATTCAGCATTTCACAAACGTTCAATTAACTGATGGCCTTACCAAAAAACTGCACTGTTTGTACATTAAGTATCAGACAGTTGCTGCACTTCAGCACTGGCTGCCTGTCTTTTTTATATCAACACAGTCTGTAGGATGCTTGCAGAGGAAAACATTTTCAAATGAAAAATAAAAAGGAATATTGGTTTTTAGTTATCACAGCCATACACTAAAACCAAGAAACAAGCAATTCAAAATAAACRCTATATAAGAATTTGTTGAAACATGGCAAAATTGCATTGTACAACCTGCTAGACCTTATTTACATAATCTACATACTGCTGTAATGTCTAATTCTCTAGCCTTTTTCACATCAGCAGGTCGAACGTGTGAAATTCGTTAACTGCTTGGATCTTTTTTACCATATTTTGTCTTCAAATTGTTCAGCTTGCGGAGTTTTTATTCATAAGATTTTTGAGCCACTTATCCACTCAAACATACTTCAATCCATTTCCCCCACTTAAGTGCTGGGCCCAAGTCGGAACGTCTAAATTCCTTGTGACCCTGCACCATGCCATAGGATAGGCTCACTAAGAAGAATATTCATCTCAAATAAGCAATCCTTTCTATGACTCAGTTTCAACAGCTTTTCTTCTGATTTCTTTCAGGGAGCACAAGTCATATAGTGGGAATATCTTGTTATCTACAAACTTTCAATGGGCCTTAACATTGAGTTCTTATGGTACCATTCAAATTGAGATCTCTCCTCTACAACTTTCTTGTTTTTTACAAAAAATGATCTTAGAAGTACACTCAAAACCATACCACTTCTCCTTCTCATAATCAATTCCAGGCAGGGAACCAAGGAAATCAATATTGAATCAACAAATAAAGCGTTAAGTCTTACAGCATACTGGACACCAAACCAGGCAATCACAGCAATTAAAAAAATCCATCTGAGTAAATAAGAGCAATATTTATAATAAGCACATTGTGACTGTGTTGCTACAGCAATGGCTCTCACGCCCTTCTCTTCATATACTTGAACAACAATGTCAGATGTCTCCATTCACATGGCATATGATTTGGTTAACTGCAGTGAACTACACCAAAGTATCAGAAGAGACTGACGTGTTAGATAGTCCCTATTTTATACCCTCACATCCCAATTTAAATTCCAAAATGCTACCAGTCACCCAGCTTATTCAGTAAGTGTATGTCATGACTGATGCAGCACTCAGTTCAGGGCACTATCATGTCAACATCTACTCGAGTTACGATTTAGTTGTTCACTCAGAGTTTCTCTCTTACACCATTGTAAATCTGAAGCTGAACTACAGTCAGGGAGAATGTACTACTGAACATAAAATGTGAATCAGTCTCTTCATATTCAAGTCTGTTTGCGGAGACAGCTTAGGAGGCAAAATAAAATAATTTAAAGCCAGGGAAGTTCAGTGGTCACTTAGCATGTATAGATTAAATTCAACTCCAGCAGTCTCATAAATATTCAACTGCACAGGGCTTGCCTATACAAGAGAACTGACTTACAGACACCTTCTTTGCTGTAACTATCACAGCTCTCCCAAATAAATGTTCAGTTTCAACTTCAAAATGTGTCACTGCTTCCATGTGGCAAAGGATGTGCTTCAGCATACRCACTCAGCATAGTAGCCGGGTAACCCACCAGCCTGTAGGCTGCTGCTGAAYCCTGTTGTGCTGTGCGATTGTTTCCAGAGTCCACAGTGGAAATTTTACTAGAAGTCACTGTTGCCTGCCATGGAGAAAAAGACAAAAGGTAGCAGTAAAAGTCCTGCAACCCCTCTCTCATTTCTCCACAATCCTATTCCTTTCTGATCCATGGCGCCATTTCACACTGCCCACATCAGTGTGATTGGCACTCCACCTTCCACGTTGTCATGCCATGGCAGGTATCTGATGCATCACTGCCAGAAAATCAAAGCTTTGCGAGATTAATGTTGGTATCTCCTTTAAAGCCCCTGTTACTGCCATCCTGGACGACTGTTTGCCTCAGATCTCTCTGTCAGTCCTCTTCAAGTATTCCTGGAAATGACAGCCACCCATCCCGCAACCAAGTCTGAGAGTCTTCTCTCTGACCTAAAAGTGCCCTGCTATCTGGCACACACATGGTATGTTGACAGGATAACTGAGGACATGTTGCAGAAAGGGCTATAACAAGTACTCGTTATCCAAATTTTCTTTCCTTGGACTGCATGATTATCAGGGTATTAAAAATTACTATTGTCTGTTTTGCACAGTATTCCCTCCCAACTCATAGCTGTGAAAAACAGACATTATCAGATCACCTCTGTCAAAGAAGTTTGCCAAATACTTGCACTGACTATGGATTGTGCCCAACAACTTTAGGGAGAGGAAAATACAAATGAAGTATGTTTCATAACAGGATGCTGATCTATTTTTCAGTTTTAGCCAATACACTGTGAACTGGATTTCTTATGAGAAATAAGTTTTCCTACAAAATACAAAAGGAGAAATACTTTTTATCACTTTTCTCTTTAAACACTAAACCGAGAGCTTGTTCAATATTACGTCTCCATGTGGAACATACTCAAATTTATTTTTTCTGTTTGTAATTCCAATAAATTAAGGCCCAGAAATGACAGATAAAAGAACCAAAATTACTTCCTAGCATAAACTGATGCTCTGCTGCAATCCCAAAATCCCCCAGCAGAAAAACAGATGTCAGTGGAGCAGCACCAACTTACATCAGTAGAAAAGTTGGCCATTGGATCTCATTCACTACTTCTTTATTAATCCAGTGAGTGATATCTCCAATGTTTAAGTTTCACACCACTAAATTAATCATAATTGGTGAAAGATTAAATATAGACTGGACAGCRGAGCATTGAAACAGTATTTCACCATAAACACTTCTGTCATGGTTCCTATAGGGAGGACTGGGTGCCTRCAGCTATGAGTAAAACTGGGAGAAAAACCCTCACTGCAGACAACGTCCATCTGATGTTGTGAAAGCTGTCAAAACCTGTCATGTCCACTCTACTTTAATGCTGTAAACTGTCAGTCTCTCCTCAGGGAATCTGTTCCTCAGCAACAACTTACCGACTGGAGTATTGCAGATCGTTCAGCAACAGTGAGGTACCTGAGATCTAGCAATCTTGTTACTCAATTTCTAATCCTCTTAGCACAGTCAAGGATTTTAAAACTACTGCTCCCTACACATGATATTCTTCTCTGCATATTATGAACCTGAAAAGTGATCTGAAATATGAGTGATGTGATGGAAACATTGGCTGTAATAGTTACTTAATTCTTCGATTTGGAAACATGCCTGGCTAAGAGTACACCATGCACAGAGCCAGAACGCAAGCTGCGTATATCCAGTGCATGTGCAGGAAGCACTCCTCCACAGCAGAATTGCATACCAGACAAAGCAGCTGGCTGAGAAAATTTAATGGAGCTTCTCTTCCAACACTTTTCCAACTCCCATGCCTCATAGTTAGCAGTGCTGCCTGACCCCATCTCTTCCTTCTGAATACGAACCTTGAGCACCTCTATCCCCCTTTCCTCCCACTCTGCCTTTCAGAGCTAGGGACTGCTTGCAACAGCAGAGTCAAAACATTGCCAAAATTCTCCCTCAGGAGTCTCTGCTTCTGAAAACTCCTAGCTGTCATAAATTAATTTCAGTCTTCTACAGGGGAAGAAAAGTCTGCTTGCGACATCCAAGTCATAAGCAAGAAGTTACTGATTGCATGTGTACACGGTATCTGTTACACAGAGAACATTTATAGAACAGGACCACAGAAACAGCCACATTATCTATTTTACAAAAGCTTCCAGAGAAAATGCTCCTGTGGAAATCCTTGGATATCTTCTTTTACATTTCATTTGTATGTAACATATTTTCTTCCCTGTAGAACAGGCAGCAGAATCCCTTTGCCATGCCTACTACGAAAGGCACAGCTTGGCAGCCCCGAGGGGAAACACAGGGCTTTATGCTCCAAGTGAGGGAAAACATCTCCTAGAGACAGAAGAATTCCCTTGTTTACCCAGCACCATTACCAGGCAGCAATAACAACATTAGTATGGAAACTGAGGCAAACAACATCCAAATTATTGTTATTATATTGTGCATGGATGGCTCACAATGCAGCTTCTGTCAGGGCTGCAGATAAGGCTCTAACTGGAACTGGTCTATCCCCAGCTCCTCCACAGTCTTCTGTGACTAAACCTCTAAGCCCAAACTGTCCAGAGGAATGAGATGCGCTGTGGCAGAAAGGCACCACAGGACCACAAAGATGCCTTTACAGAAGCTTTAAAATATCTTCAAGGTGCTGAGGATTTCCTTCTCAGTGAGGGTGCTCTGTGCCACTTTCTTTCACCTCAGACCCACTGCCTGGTTCAAGTCCCAACCTAATCGAGATCAGCCGCWGGACTATGATGCATATGTCCACACTGCAGGCTTCACAACAGCACATAAATGTGAGATCCAGGTGCTAACTGATCTTTAAGAGACAGACTCATTCCTGTGTTTTACTTCACCCTTCATTTCTCTTATGCTAAAAAGCAGCAAAAATTATAGCATTGTACTAATCCAGCAGAAAATCTAATGAGATTAAGGACAGCAAATCTTTTCAAATCTAAGAAATATCAATTTCACATTAGTTTTTACTTAGGCACCTTGGCACCTAGTATTTGAAGTGAACTCAAGGGAAAAAAATAGAAACTCACACTGAAAATACATTTTGCAATTACTCTGGAAGTACTATGAACCACAACGTTTTAATGAAGCTTTATTCTTTTCCTGTAGTGCCTGATTCCAGTCTTAGATATACTACTGTAAGTTGAGAGTAATTTCAGTGAAGGCATTACTGTTGTACCATTATCAGTCTAGCGTGAGATCAGACTGTGGCCAACAGTCATTGATACCATAACACCTTTTTATATGCTTTCAGCAAAACATGAAGGTGCATATTGTAGAAAGCATCCAATTAAAGCTAATATGATAAATACATAGCATACAGAAAGCACACAAAGCAGCTCATTCAGCTAGGTTAGTCATTATGCAAAGCAACAGAACAAGATGCATTTTTCAGTAATTTATTTCTTGCACAGACAAGTTAGCTTCAGTTTTCAGTTATCTGAGACATAGCTAACAGGATGAACAATGAATAAAGAAGTTCTGGATAACTATGTTCAAGGATGATGAATTCAAACTGGAAGAGATGCAAAGGGAGGCTACTAAAAGGACCAAGGGAAAAGATAGCCTACAGTGATAAAAGAAACTGTAAGTGCATGGCTCATCTAGCCTAACGAAGTGGAGGGTGAAAAGATACGTCTGTCTTCCATAAATATATTAACAGTACAAACACTAGACAAGGTAAGAACATTCGGAGGTAACTGGCATTGTTTGCATACGAACAAGTGAGRAAGAGTAGCCTAGAAATTAAAAGATGACTAATCAGACCAAAGTTTTGTAAGTGATCTTAATGGCTGTAAAAAAAYTATTTTTAAAACAAAATTTGACAGGTTTGTGATAAGGGCTACACAATACAGTTTCTACAGTAGCAAAAGATTAGACTCAGACTTATTGCAATTGCATCTTGCACTCATATAAAACATTTCATATAAGAAATCCAGCCAGYCCCCAGAAGCCCATCACTTGGTGCACAACACTCATCCAGAGATCTGCTGCTGTTCCAGGCACTGCCTCATTGCTCTGATCCTGCCTAAACAGCTTCACAGGATGACACATCCCTGGGGTACATGTGCCCCAGTGAAGGTCATCTCTGATTCCTGTGAGTTCAGGAAGGGAATATACTAAGGACACACTTATTTCTCCTTATTTCCTTTCCTTCCTTTTGTATTTACTGTGTGATTCAAGTTTTACAAAGCCTAAAATAAAGAGAAGCCTAACAACCACCTACATAATCAGCAGAAGCAATTTTTCCATCAACAACCATCTAAGCTGTGTATATGTGAATACACCCTTTGCATGTACACATTTAATGCAGATGGATTTCTCTAAAGGTGTCAGTTGCTCTATCTGGGAGAGYCCAGGCAACTTGTTAAATGAGCAATGCTTGTATGGAACAGAAGGAACAGAATTAAAAAGAATTAAGAGCAATCATTTGCTAACTTACTTAGTGGTACCAAGTTATTCTCACCAGAGTTTGTATTCAAAAATGCATTTGTTATGTGACCGATRTCTAAGCCAATGATCTGGATTTGGGTCTACAGCAAACAAGTCAAATTATAAGAGTTGAAATCTTGGCAATGTTTATACTTGAACTGGATTTCCTGCTCCAAAACTTAAGACTGCTTGGTTTGGATTTTTGTTACTGATTGTTACAGACAGTCAGAAATGAATTCTACTCATAGCCTGGATCATACAGTTTGAAGAACAGGATGGCACAGTGGGAACTGAATTCCTGGTCAGATCAGCACTCATTCCGAGCAATTCTCACCATGTGCTGGAAAAAAGTTTCTTTAAGGAAAACARTATCCTATGATGGTAAATATTTTCTTGCAGCATGGATAAAACATGGCACCATTGGGGGAATGGAAGGATGCTTTTATCATCATATATGAATTGCATGAAATGTATAAATAGTCACCAATTTCACTGGGAATTTACATGAACTTGATTCTTACAAGTACAATGAAACTATTCCCCATATATAATTACTCATAAGTATTTACCAGATTAGGACCTTGGCTAACAATTTTTTTTCAGAATTCTCCATTTCGTGTTTTGACATGTCCCTTAGAGGTATTCAATTATCTCCATCTTCATATTACTTGGAGGTAACAGTTCTTTTTCTCAGCTAAAGGGCCAGCATTTCAAAGAGGTGTCAGTAACAGCATTGCTAACAGCTTTAGGTTAGTACTAAACCAATAATACGAGCTTGAATTAGTCATTCTGTCGGGGTCTTATTTTGGTTTGCACAAACTGAAATGGGAGCCATACTCCAGAACAAACAAAACACTAATACGCTTTGAACATAATTAAAAAATTGCAATAAAGGCTGATTATCTCTTGAAAACATCCTTTGTAATAAACCTGCTGAGAGATTTTCTGCTCTGTAGGGTTTAATATGCACACAGGGTCTTTATTTTGCATTCATTTTTGTAAGAATTACAGGAACATACTTATTTCTGTTTTGGCTTTCTTCACATCCTTTTGGCTTTGCTTGCTAACACAATATTAAGACTTCTGTTTTATATCACAGTATCTGCTTTAACAAACATTTATTTCAATAGAAATACACATAATTTTTATCATCTTATCCTTGTTATCAACAGAATAGCATTCACTGCACCTCTTGCCAAACAGTATTTTGCTATTCAAATCTCTTCATTTGTAGTTCCTTTTCCTGCTTTGAGTAAACATTCATCCCCTTTAGAATCTAAGCCCTGAGGCTTATACATATGTACTTTATCTGTGTACACTTGGTGATAAGCACATGCTAATGTTTTAACTTTCAAATGCAAAACTTATTTTTCCATTACATTATATCTGTGCTTACTTTATTGAACCAGCTAATACTTTTAWGTTGGCTTGTATACATTTCTGTGTTTCTCACAAACACTAATTCTCAAAGAAATCATGGGAATTTTTATAAAGCCCTAGATTATTAAAAAAACTGTCAGAAGAGAGAGTTGGGTTACAKTGCCACACTCCAGATTTCTCAGGAGAAATCTGTACTGAGAAACTCAGTTCAAATGGAGAAACCTGTAACTGGCATCTCACTTGCAAAAAATGGCCTTTTCTCTGTTCTGAAGGACTTAATAGTAATAATAATGTATCAACAGCACACTAGAACCTAGTCATGTGACAGCCTTATTCTAATATTTACAGTAGCAATTTCCAGAAATGTGCTTGAGATAGCGTCATTCCTCTTGCATTTCTCTGTGGTTTAAACTAGATGTTTTTGTTAGTAAAGTAATGCCACAAGCTATCACTGACTTAGGATGAGATCCAAAACAGGATACATGCGGATTTTAGATACCTGCATTTAAAAACAACATCCAAAAAAACCCTTTATTCCATAATAAAGGATTCCACAATATTCAGCAATAAAGATTGGAAGAGCAGGTACCTAACTTCAGTAAACCCTATTCCAGTTTTCACCTGACAGTTCCCAGGTTCCCACAGTTGACAGAACTACCCCAGCTCCACAAGTACCACCACTGACTCTGATAAAGTATTTCTCTACCAAGATGATGTTATTCACTAGTACCACACAATAACTGCCAGGCCTTGTCAAAGACCAGGAGCTCAACCCGCTGGGCACTCTAAATACAGAACAAAAATGGATGCCYTGCCCTATGGAGTTAACGGTGTAAAACAAGAGATGACAGATGAGCACAGTCAGGCAGGGGAATGACCAAGAAACAGCATTTAAAACAGCTTAGTATGGCAGGCAGCAGCAATGGTACCTTGACAACCAATATGTTGTTGAGATTTTGTAGGCCTCAGAGCAAAGGAAAGTTTTAGAAAGGAATTTCAAGGACCGCAAGGTAGCACTGCAGACATTGGCAAGGATCTACTGCAAAAGAGGCAATAAGTCAGAGAGGGGTCTGCCTGAGAAGCTGGCAGGCAGCTGGAATCAAGGACCAGACACAGGTAGGAGTTTGCTTTTTGGTACTGAACAAACGGCAAAGGAGTGTGAAGGGCCTTGAAAGCACAGGTAAATCACTTATGTTTAGTGCACTGAGAAAAAGAAATCAACAAGTGTGATGGAGAGAGAAAGAGATGATTCCGTCAAAGTAAAAGGATTATAAAATTATTTTTGCAGCAGCATTCTGAAAGGCTCCCAACGAGTCAGGTCACATTTGTCAATACTGAGATGGAAAGGCCATAAGGTTGTAAAAATACTCCTGGTGCTACCCACTCTCATTCTCTCTTTTTTGGTCTGTAACAAACTACTGTAGTTACATATCCTAGATGGTCTGGGAAGCATACAAACCATGGGATAGGTTTAACAAAGTTGTATACATGCATTAAATGTTAACATTTGAGAGTACATGCTTCCTAGTCTGAAGGCTGGCTCTGTTCAAGTCAATGAGAATTTTATGGAGTAAAACTGGATATATGGATATTTAAAATTGGATATTTAATCCAAAAGAAATAGTACAGGACAAATAAAGCAGGCATAAGTGTTGTGAAATACCACAGTTTTTACACAGGATACAGTATATCTCTGGCATAACTAAATACTGCGATGACATTTACTGGGATGCAATTTATGCCACTTTTCTCCAGAATAATGTAAAGCAATCCTTACTTATTGGTAAGCTTTCAGAATATGCTCTCAAATAGCTGAATTCCACTGGCTGGAAAGAAGGGAACGAGAGGGGAAAATCTCTTATGTCTTCAATCATATTTTCTTCAACCGTGAAAACAGAGAGATTTTCCTAATACTTGCTTTTCTGTCAAGTTACTGAGTTTTGATTTGAGATTCTCATCTCACAGACAGYATCTTGATCCACAGTCAAATTTCCTTTAGCGTTCATGTGACTGTAGCAGTAACAACTGATTAAGAGCTCAGTTATTTGACTGTGTAACAACGACGAGATTGCCCTCTCAATCTGAGCGTGTTTTGTCTTTCAGAAAGCTGCCTTTGAAAGCACTACAGTAGGCTGGGGAACATTTGTGATTGCTGGAGTGGCTGTTGGTGAGCAGTCGCTCCCCGGCTCCCCGCCACCTTCTTTGGAGGTCAGTTTTCCCACACAGCTTAGGCAGAGTCAGAGTCTCTCCCTATGAGTCTATCAGCGGTTAGCCRAGCACCACTTCCAGTGATATGCTGATAACAGATGGATTTCCTTAACTAACTTCCAACATCTTAGAGACTGTCCAAATACACATCATTGTATTCCTTAGGTTAAACATTAACTATAAGCACAAATTTTCATGAACTGAGTAAGCCTGCTCTTGAGGTTCACACACATTCAAAACTTAGAATCCATTGGGCCGATACTGGTAAAGGAGCATATGTAAAGAGATCCAAGAGAGTATACAATACCCAACGGCTTCTGGGTATCGGACTGCATCTTCCACTCATTACAAAATATGCTTTTGTTTATTTAAATGTTTTGTTGGCAATGTATAAAGGGATGCAGTATAACTGGCAMTGACTTCTAATGATTCTAAGATCTTACTATGATGAGTCCCAAAACTGATTTTTTTTTCCAGGAACCTCAGAAATTAAACTTCTGACTCGAAAATGTGCAAATCTTCTACTAAAAAATGAAAGTAACAAAATGACACATGCTTCAGGAATAAATCTAATTCTACATAATCTTCAGTATCTAGGAGAAGGAAACACAGAAAACAATTTGAAAAGACGTAAAAGAAAACGCAGATGCAAAAAAGAATATTTTAAATAGTCCTTCATGACAGTATCTCAGCAGAGTTAGGATACTTGGTAAAGGTTTGAAATTTCTGGAAGTGATTATCAGAATAAGATCATTATAAGGCTCTATCATTTGCCTCCCAGTTACTCAATATATTGGATACAGAAAAATGTGATAATGCATTTAGACTTGAAATTTATTAAAAGAATCATAAACTTGAACACAACAACAATAAAGAGATTTTTTTTCAGTGTAACTGGATGTGTAACAGCATTTAATGTCCTAAATATCCTTTTCACAGAATATTACTGAAGTCATTTGGGCTCACATCTTATTGAGCAAGAACTACACAAGCTAATATTTAAAAAGAAAATATACATACTTCTATGACTTTGCCCATTCCTTACAAATCAGCAATTTGTGGAGTAACATTTGACTGCTAACAGAACAGTTAAGGTTTAATGACCAAACACTTCTATTTAGCCAAAACTCTTAGCAAGGACAACCAAAAAACCCACCAGAACGGATTTGCCATTCAACTAGTAATACTTCTGTTCAGCAAAGCATACTTCTGTTCATCGAAACCAGATTGTTAGAGCACATTTTATACAGTGTTCAGGGTATTCGGGGTATAGTATTTACTGTATCAGTGTATCAGTGCTCAGTGTGGAGCTTATATTTAACCTGAACAGATACAGAATGTTCAGCAGCAATTATGCACTTGACAAAYGTTATAGTTCAGTGAATTTCCTGTACCCAAGAAACATTCATCAATCACACTTAAACTTAGTTTTTGTGAAATACGTATATGGCTGATAAGCCAGAAAAAGCATCAGTAAATAATGTGTGACCACTGGCTTGAAACTTAAAATAAGAAAKCAAGTGTCTAATCTTGGATCAAACTGATCTTTCTTGCAAACTATTAATTAATTTTAGTTTGTTCACTGTTAACTCAACTTGGTTTTATGGACTTTGTTGCAGGTTAAAAGAGTGTACCGAAGCTGGTGTCTGATTATATGGCAAAGAAATTTGATTTGGATGCCTTGGTGTCACATACTCTGCCATTTGAGAAAATCAGTGATGCTTTTGACCCTACGATTGCAGGAAAGAGGTAAATTATCAATAAATAAAATCTGCTTATGCTGTTGATGAAGCATTTTTTAATTAYATAAGCTGAACATTTTGTTATCCTATCCTATGAATATATCAGTTTGAACTCATTTAAAAAGGAAAAGAAAAAAGAAACATCTTCAACTGTTCCAAGAAAATCTCATTCCTGACATTAATTCATATCTAAACAGGAAAATTAACACACCACCAAGGAGGCTGTGCATTTCCACAGCTTTAGATACTCTGCGCTGACTATGAAGAAATCTAATGCACACCAGAATTGTTACACTTTCAAACTAAAGTATGCACCTGGGCACACAGGGAACAGTAAGCAAACCTGAACAAGGAGTCAGCCTGCAGAAGCTAAAACTTTGTCATCTCATACCCCAGCTGACTACAGTAGCTTCTGGCAAACTTCTACCTTTCTGGAAAAGTTTTATCGCTGAACTATATAACCATTATATATTGACAGGATAGAGTAATAAAATTTTCAGCTTATATATTATAAAATACGTAAAAATGAAGGAGAGAGAAGAAGCCTGGGGTGGGGGGAGTCATTTAATAGGCCACAGAGGTCTCTTTTTTGGAAGTTGTTTGAAAATATTTTGTCTTCACAAATGCTTTGGGGATATTCTCTTTTACTGAAACTTTATTTGTGTGAGAGCAAAGTGCAAGTGATCCCATCCAAGCGAAGACAACTTCCCCAGATTCCTCTTCAGTGTGATGACAATTCTAATGGTGATACTAAAAAGCTATTGAGTCAAACATTTAAGCTATGGCTTTGACAGCCTGCCACACAAAAGTAAGGCTGCTAAGCTGATGAACAGCTCAGTAATAGGACTGCCTGAAGCTTTAATGCAACAGGAAAAATCTGACGATAACTAGTGGATATGATCCATATCCAAGTTCCATATACAAATGCTTTGTTTGTGGATTGGGTTTTTTTCTTTAAAAACAAACAAACAAACAAACAAACAAACAGTTTAAAACAAACTGGTTGATTTTCTTTGTTACAGCAATCAAACAATCGTGGTTTTCTAAGGATTGAGCAGAAATTTTTGAAGACTCTCACTTGAACTTAAGATTTATTTTCGGCATGCCTTTATTCAATAAATTGATAATTCTCTCAATAGATATTTAAGGGAGTGCAGCTCATGCAAATATGGAATGGTTAGAAGTGAAAGGTCATAATGGACAGTAGCTAGTATTACATTATTTAAAGTACATTATATAAATCAGCATGTAACTGTTTTTTGTTATCATGTAAGTAACATTTATACAGGCATACATGGATGTGGTTTAATTTATGCTAATGTTCTTTTGCAAATACTGTTGCACTTTTTGATATATATTCAGCACCAAGTCATTACAGCACAACTGTGCAAAACCTTCCCCAGAAAAGAGGACTGTCAATTTGAGCAGACCAGTCTGCTAAACAGACACTTCAYAGGGAGCAGAACTTTGGACCCATAAGACTAATGCCTTTTCACCTCTTTTGAGCAACTCTTACCCCAGCCTACAGCCAACACACCTCCTTTGAACTTACTGTGACCCCCTCAGCAGGATCACCAATTACACAGCACATCATGAACACACTAAGAGTCACCAGTGGTTAACAATCTTGTCTGCCCATTTGCAGTAACTTCTGCACATAGAAGTTACTTTGCCCTGCTCTAAAAGTTTACCGTAATTCTCTTAATTACTTTCTAAGTAAAAAAGAATAAGATTACAGATAATGAGGTGACACCAAAATAATTTGTTTCCCACTGTAAGCAAGTTCTATACTTCCCCACCTAGAAAACACTAGAAGTTCCTCCCACAAAGTGTACGTGTCCCAAATCCTGCAAATATGTATGTACAGCCTTAATTTTATATTAGTTAGTGGTCTCAGAAAAGTAGTCAGATAACTCTGTAGTAAATATAGACACAGAAATAGATTTGTGGACCAAATAATTATACATTAACGCCATACTAATGTCTTATAAACAAACCACTTCCTCCATCTGTGTCACCATGTATTACTTCCAAGTTTTGCTAATTTGACTGATTTATTTTTGATTTAAGAAAAAAATCTAAACCATGATTAAACAAAATTTGATTGTTACAAAATAACTCTGCCTTAAGTCAATTATAACATGCACTTTACCAGTTACTTTAAACTTCCATTTGACAAATTGTGTAAGTACATCTGATTACAGTGAAGTTACAAGTTCTGTCATTATTGCAGTGCCACCCAGTGCTTATTTTTTACTGCTTTCTCTGTATACTGTTGATCAACTTTCTGAACATGCAAGAAGAATCRGATTTTTGCAAAGATCAAGCATTTGGTTCTAGCAGGCATCTCCAACAGGTTTACAGTGTGCAGAGTGATATGTGTGCACAGTTGCCAGCTTCACGGAAAATTCTGCAATCTTAGTTTCTATGGTCTGCTATCATCCACTACAAGGTGAGTTGCTAAAGAAGCTGTTCAGCTGCCCTTTCCTTTGAGCCACAAATGTGTTACTGCTAATTTTCCATCAACTTGGAGATTCTCCTGCCTTTTTGATACTGATCACTGACTAGGCAAGACTCTGAATTTCAGCAGATAATTACAAGGCTCCTCAATTTTTGTTTTGTTCCTAAAACCTCATCTTGTATGCCAAAGCTAAGGTACAGAAAACGCTCACTAAAACTACTGCCCTCTGGAGGTACATACCAAAAAGGAGTACTGCAGATCCCTGCAATAAAAAGCAAYGTCACGCAGTATTGGATAAAAGCAAAGGTTGTAAAGCAGGGTTACACGGAAGACAAAGGATACTCACCTTCTACGTTTGAGCCCAATTCCTCTACCTGTTGCATGCGATAACCAGAACCCACCCATCCCACCTTCTGTTTTATCTATCCCCCTTATTTTGCCCAGGTGCAGCCTCAAAAGCAATCCAAAATATTTCCCTTACTATGTTTTTGTGCTTATTAAGAACACTATGAAAAGCCTTCAGGAGGTTTTGCACAAAAAAGGAAGTCAAATAATGATAAGATATGTCAGATCAGAAAAGTACTTCACAGTACTGCTCCAGAATTACAAACACTTYTTTTGGATCAAAGTCTTTCTAGTCTCTCCCACAGCCCATGATGAAGCCTTGGCTCAAAAAGGGATAAAGAACAAAAAAGCCTTAAATACTACTCCACACTGAAGTCTAAACAATAACATCTGCTGTAAACACAACTATGGTAGAAGGGCATCGACTGCACAGCAAATTTGCAGAAGGTAGAGTAGAATTTGACATACTGAACTTGGTCTGCAGCATTGTAATGCTGCTGGATAAGTAAACTTATCTTCAGTTTCCAAATTGGTCATGATCCCTTCCACACATGATACTACAATAGTAACGTCCCTCTAGCAGAATTTCCTCCATCCTTCGTAAATAGTTGTTTGGGGCTTTTCCCCGCCACTTGCCACACGGAACAGAGAACATCTTCCAAGGCTAGGCCTTCCAGCAAAAACACAATTTCCAGGCCTCTCTCCCACATGCTCACAGTGCTTCCAAGCCCTTCTCTTTTCTCAATCCAAACTGATATTACTGACTAGCACTTTATATTTGCTAAAACAASAGACCAAAACCAAGCCAATGTTAAAACCAGAGAGCACAGTAGCACCAGGAACCTTCACCTACAGAACTTTCCTATACAGAACTGAAGCACGCATGACAAAGCAATAGACAGTTCAATCAAAAGCACACTGTGGGAACTAGATTTACTTGCATGGTACAGAGAAGAGAAAGAAAAGTTGCAAAATCACTTACCATGTCCAGGGGTTTCCGGTAGTACAAAGCAACATTGGAGATAGCATGACAAAACTACAAGGGAAGAAAAAAAAATCCACATTAATCTCTGAAATTGAACAGTGAGTATTAAGGAGTTATGATTTATGTATTCATATTTTTGCCCACCAGAATCAGTGCCTGCAGTTTCTGGAACTTCACAGATATGGCCACTAACAAAGCAGAGTATCTGTGGAATTTAGCTAAGGATGAAAAGTTTGAAGGTCTTTTGGAAGCACTGACAAATCAGATGACCAAGAGCATGAAATTCAGAGGGGAGGCAGAGTTTAACCAAGGAAATGGACAAAGCCTACTTTGATTTGAACAACAGGGTTTTAACAGTGGCCAGTGAAAGCAAGAAGAAACACAAACAGCCCTTACTATAAGAGAGCCTCAAGAAGGCCGTGGGACAGACAGCCTGATCACATCCCCTTTCATTCCTTCTCAACATATTTCACCATATGTGAAACCTATACAGCACTCTCACTGCCCAAATTACCCTCCAGCTAGGTGTCAGCCTTCTTGAGCCTACAGATTTCCAAGTTTCTGATATTTTTACCCCCAAGTTGGTGCTGTTGTTTAACTATGGTATTTGCTGAGCTTCGTTAGCATGTCAGTGGAAAATAAAAATTCTGTGCCTTACTGAGGAAAACTTTGTAGCACCCTGCAGCTCCTCTGGCACAATCCAGCACCTCACATGTACAATCCTTACAGCCAACAGCAGAAGCGTTCACTTGATTTTGATGTCTGCAGATCCCACAAGAAGCCCTATCCATCCTGCCCTGGAGAAAAATGGTCCTTCAGAAAACAAAAGAAAAGTGTGGGCAGGTTAACAAGCCCAGCAGGGCCAAGATGGCAGCAACAGGACCCTGGCTTCAAAGATTGCCACAAGGTATCACAGCATCTCAACCCAAACTTCCATCTCACTGCTTTGACACTGTGAATCACTTCACCTGCATTGGAAAGGGGCTGCTTTCACTCAGCTCAAAGCCTGCCGCTGCCTAGTAGAAAAGCCTCCACCACTATGGCCTAGTTGTCCAAGTATAGACTCAGGTACAAAAGATCTACACTGGAGACGTGAGGGCAGCTACTGCCTCCAGGATTACTGCCAAATATCTCTACACTGGGTGCAAGAAGGTGACTCCTCTAAAAATGGAATATCTCTACATGCACACCACATCTTTAAGAGAGCAGGTGCAGAAGTGGTAAGTTAGCATCCCCTTACTGCTGTACGTTCAGGAAAAAAAGTTGATAATGTCATGCCTGCAGTATCAGGGGACTGGACCCCACCACACAGGACAACATACTTGTTCCTTTACAGGCAGAGTAACATAAATCTGYCTGCTAGACTGACGGGACTGTGTTGTGAGGTGATGACGTAACGTAAAAAGCCACAAACCCAGCAACCTTGCAATGAAACACTGGGGAAGGTGTGAGAGAACAGCTAGACCCTCGCTCACACCGAGTACTAACACCAAGATTTGGAGGAAGAAAAGGGTTGTGCCATGGGACTGTGAAAAACAGAATTAGTGGCTTCCTAACCCGCCCCACAGCTTCTTAATAGCAGGTGTGACTGCAGCCTCCCACGGGCCACAGGGGGACCCGGGAGGGGCGCCAGCCTCGCGGAGGCTCCCCAGCCCGCCTTACCTGGCCGCCCCACCGCCACAGCCCGCCTCGCCCCGCCCCTCCGCCAACGGCCCTAACGGCCGCGCCGGCGCCGCGCGCATGCGCCGCACCAGCTCCGCCTTCGGCCGGGCAGCGGCGCGCCATGGCGAGCGGGGTGAGGCGGCGCGGCGCGAGCGTTCCGCGCACGGAGCGTTCCCCGGGGCGCGCGCGGGGTTCGCGCGCACGGAGCGTTCCCCGGGGCGCGCGGGGTTTGCGCGGGAGGCGCGGGGGGGAGGGGGGGCGAGCCTTGCGCCCCGCCTCCTGCGGTCCCGGCTTTGGGGCCTGGGGGTGCGGGACGCTCGCCGCCTGCGCAGCGCGCTCGTCGCTGCCGGCTCTTCAGTACCGCGGTGCAAGCCTGCCGCGCTAAGGTGATTTGGGGTGCGCTGCTTCGTTTTGGCTCTTCTCATCTCCGCCCTCTGGGTATAGCGTTTATGACAGAAATCAGTGCAGTTATTTCCAGGCGGGAAGTTCCTGCTGTGTTTGCAGGATTAGGAGCTAAAAATATGTGTGTTGCTGCATTGTGTGTTGTAATTAAGCTTTATGCACGTTCTTCTGCATTTGGGGATTCCCTTTGTGTGCTTAGTTTGTTAGTCGTGATGTTGGGAGAACGACCCGCAGAGCTTGAGCTGGGAAAAAGGAGAAAGGGGGCCTGTGTGGGGAGATGCTCCTTCCCCCTCGGGGCTGCTGGCAGCAGCCGGGCGGGACTGCCGTGGACACCCTTCGGAGCCTGGCAAGGCTGCGGCGCTGCTTTCAACGTGTCGCCGTCGTCCAACCTTATCTAATACCGCTCTAATTCCAGCGCAGCTGTCCAGTGTCCTGGGCCGCAGCAGGCCGGGTTGCCCGACTGTCCGGGCGCTGAGAGCCGCTCCAGGCTGACAGCTGTTTGAGGAGGACAGGGCTGCTTCTGTCCTCGCGCAGAGCTTGGTTTCATGTTGCGTGGGCTACAGCAACTCTACAGTTGCGTTTTCATGCTAATATATTTAATAAAGAAAATGAAGAACTGAACAAAGCCTTTCCATTTTTTTTGTTTCRGGATTCTCAGCAAAGCAACAACATAAAACTTAAAAAAGTTTTATGAACCTTTATGAACCTTTGGATATTCTGGTAGCCGCTTTGAATAGCAAGGAGCCTTTATGGATATATTAACTGATTGTTACTTGAAAAGTCGGTTTAACAGAGTTTCTGAATCATGAGTTATTACTTTAGGATGTGCTTTAGGATGTGTAATATCAGTTTTAGGAAGATCTGAGACTATCCTATAAGAAGACTTTTCTTTTTCCCTTCTTTAATCCTTCATTTAAATTAACTTGTGTGAATTCAAATTTTGGGAACACCCAAATCTCCTTTGAGGAAGCAAGTGACTTTGTAAGGAGAGGAAGAGAGATGGGTTGAAAAACAGTGAATGATTTACAGAGTGAGGGCTCACCGTGTACTTTGTGCCTTGAATTTAGATTTCCTGGCAAATTCTTTGGTACATTTTGAGATTACAGCCAAATGCCCGTGCTGTGGCTCCACAGCTATTTTGTTATATTTGGTGCATTTCTATAATATTTATGTCGGTAATAAAAAGCAGGACAAGAGAAGTTCACAGTTGTAGGTTAAGGACATTTCTGTCCAACCTAGGCCTCTGCAGCCTGTAGGAATGGGTATCTGTTTTGTCTTGCTCCAGGCCACGGTTATAAAGCTTCAGGCCTTTTAAGGTTGGCTGTAATTATCTCAGCAAGTTTGAGCCAAGTTAAATATCTGTAGTTCTGCTATTTCAGGTACAGTGAGGGTGTTAACTGGTTCTGGCAAGGCCCRATTATGTTTACTGTAGGACAAAAGTACTACAGAAAATCATAAACTACTGTTATTTTATTGTATACATGCAGGTGATGAATCAGAGCTGGCAAGCTCAGCAAGCGGGTCCTGGCGCTGTTATTCCTTCCAGGCAAAGAAATTGCAAAAGGCTGCATGGCTGAATGTTTGGTTTGGGGAATTTGCATTAAATCCCATTTTGGTGATTCCACAGGAACATCACAGCCTGCTTGAACACACAAACACACGTGACACCTTTTGTCTTGGTAACATCATATTTTGTATTGGTATATAGCGCATGCTAGGAAATGCTTCATGCTTCCAAATGTCATAGCAGTGGCTTAGGCCTTCTTTGCATGGAAGAAATGCTAACAGTAATCCGTGCAGGCTCTGCGGAGGTGCTAGTGCACAGTAACTTGCTGGCAATAACCGTACAGCAGAGTCTCTCCAGTCCCTATCCATCACTGGAGGGCTCTGCATGTTAGCCACATGCACGCATTTCTCCTGGCAGAAATCCCGCCCAGCAGCTGTCCTGATAAGGACAAGCAGTTCACTCCTAACGTGGGTCTCGGACGATTAAGTGATCTCCACTTCGCTTTCTAGATTTCTTGAATGTGAACACCCTGTGCTCAAGCAACGCATCTCAAATGAATGCCAGTCTCTCCTTTTAAGCCACCACTTTTATTATCCAATCTATTACTATTGCTCATTTCACTGCAGTATTCAAGCATCTCCCGAGCACTCCTGGCTTTACTATGTTTTTGTTCAGTAAGAGAGTAACATTCAAGTCTCAGATCTTGGTTTGTTCATTCTTATTTAGCTTCCTGAAAGCAGATGTAGGGCCATTAAGCCTTTGCGCTGAAATTAGGAATTTCAAATCTGGGATTCTTTCCAAAAGCAGTAGCCTTTCTCTTGCTTCCTCACTTGGTCGAACAAGAATTATTTTAAATGAACCATACAACAAATGTCCTCTTTCTTTTTTTGTTCTGTTTTAGGTTATTAAATGCAAGGCTGCTGTCGCCTGGGAGGCAGGTAAACCACTCTCTATTGAAGAGGTGGAGGTTGCTCCACCAAAAGCTCATGAAGTTCGCATTAAGGTAACTAAATTAATTGTTAACTGCATGCATTGTATTTTGGGAGACTGAGTATTAAAGCTGAGTAGTTTGTTTACCGACCAAATTGTTAAATGGATGGCATTAGTTCTAGTGTCCTAGCTGGCTTTCCAGAGAAGAAAATTGTGGTATTTCGATCTTTTGTTTATGAAAAACATGTCTAAATTTTATTGGTCTCAGTCCACACTCTGGACTAAAGGTCTTGGCTAGTCTTGGGGATCAGTTCTAGTTGTTACAGGCTAAGCGTCCAAAAAACATCTGAGATAGAAACATCTTTGATCCTGTTTGAAGGACTGCAGCTTGTCACCTTTTGCAGTTGTATAACACACTGGATTTTACTTCATTCAGGCCGTAAATTACTGATTGTTGAAGTGTGATTACTCTCTTGATTCTCCAAACCTAAGCTGCTGATTCAATCAGGACTTTTTAGTAGCCCTTATCTGCCAAAAAGTATATGTTAAGGTGAAATTTATCTCCATGGAAGGGTCTGTGCATGGTCTTTACATGCTGCTTAAGACTTAAACTGGATTTATGCAATACTGAGAGTTTGGTGTGGACTGTCTGGTAATTTTACCTTTGAGAGACTGACTAACTTCAAATCTGGGACACTGACCCGCTTTGAGATAATTTAGAGTGCTGATTTCTAGTGTCGTCTTCTCCCAATTTCAACATCACAATTTAGTCAATGGAAACGAGAAAAGATATACTACCATGACTTTCCTTTTTCAAAGTATGATATACCATGTACCTTGTCAGGAGTGAAAGTAAGCTGGCAGCATCGCAAAAGCTGCTGGGATTGGCAGACTTGTCCCAGCAGTAGTCCTGAATTACTGACCACAGGGAAATATTTAAATCCATGCTACTATTCCATTCTTCAAGACATCTCAGATTATATATTTCTTTATAGATAGTTGCCACTGCTGTCTGTCACACTGATGCCTATACTCTGAGTGGTGCTGATCCCGAGGGATGTTTCCCTGTGATCTTGGGTCATGAAGGAGCGGGGATTGTAGAGAGTGTTGGAGAAGGAGTAACGAAAGTAAAGCCAGGTAAGAAAACATCTTGCCCATCTTACTTTTGCCTGCAGTTTTCTCTTCTCTTTGAGATACAACACTCATCTATCTAATGTGCTCTTGACTGAATGTTTGAAAGATCCCAGCTTATAGAGTTCTTACTTGAAACTGGGTCAATATAATTTAAAAAAAATTTTTTTTTCAAATGATAATTGTTACTTGTTGTTTTATTTAAAGGGCTTAAGAGATGTTTAAACGTGTTTTTTTCACTATTGGTTTTGGGTCATTTTGTTTTGCAGTAACGTTCCTATTTGTTCTGGAATGTTTAATTTCTGATTGGCTGTCTGCTCAGACATGAGAAAAACAGCATTTTATCTAGCACGCTCTATAAACACTGCTGCTTTATTCTGTAAGCAGTTTTTAATACACAAACAAGGTTTTAAATGAACAGGCTCACATAAAAGCCATGAAAATCAAAGAATTCTGTGTTTTTCCTAGTGCYTCGCTTGATTCAATAACTAGCCGTGGATTTTTATTTTTTTTTCTAGGGGATACAGTTATACCTCTCTACATCCCCCAGTGTGGAGAGTGCAAGTTCTGTAAGAACCCTAAAACTAATCTGTGCCAGAAGATAAGGTTTGTATGATTTTTGTCTTGACACACAGCATAGTATTTGTTCAACATGCACCTGATTTAGTTATCAAACGTAATTGATGGGAGTTGCCTCTGAAGAATAAATCTCTTGATGCATCATTTAATGACTTGGAAAGTGCATGCATTAGGGACTTATGCAGTATTTTCTATTCTCCTTAACATTTAGTTTCTTTTTTGACCTTACATAAATCTGATTTGTTTTCCTGTATTTGAAGGTGTGAGCTGCTAGCTTGCATCCACAGCTTTGGAAACACAAACACTCTTACTCCATATTTAATCCATACTTAAGGGAAATAGTTCAGGAAATTTAACTTGTGGAGTAAACACCAAAGCTATTATGTGGTACAGAATTGTATGGGAAGCCCTTTTTTCCTTCAGACCTGCTTCCCAGCTGAATTTCCAGCTAGGTCCAATAAGCAGTAAAGGTGGTGAAGAAGGGAAGGATGCTCTGTGTTTGGGACTGATATACCATAAATACTGTTTGATGGCTGGTCTAGCTTGGATGCATTGAGTGGATTTAAGTGGTAGTAAAAATGATGAATCTTGGTGGCTGGGGAGAATATCTGGCTGTAGTCACCATCTTCAGCCCACAGGAAGTTAGTTCGCCTTTTATAAACTAAGAGCTGCAGTTCATATGTTTCAGCCTTTAAAGTGACTGTGCTGCAACTTCATTTGGAAGTTCTTGGTTTAAACCCAGTTGTGCTGCCACTCTGCCAGCAAAGGGCCACAGGAATAATAGTAGCCACTATTTTTGGACACACTGTTTAAATTGCTGCTCAAAAATTAGCTTGATTTCATTGCAGATCCCACTTGGAAAAAAAGACCAAACACCCCCTCACCCACCAGTGACATTACTGACAGGTGCTGCTCAAGGGAACGGGAGTGAAGGAAGTGAAGAGACAGGAGTGTGATACTCTGGCACAAGCAGTTAGCATTGGTGGCTAACAGGGGCGGCATATTGATGGCTCCGATTCTTTCAGTGCTTCTGGGGGGGCACTACAGCACGAAGTCTGCACTGGTTTTCATAGCTGTGAATTATGCCCATAGCATCTAATTTCTGTAAACTCCTAGGTTCACTGGAATGTTTCAAAAATTAAGGTGCAGTTATGCAGCTGTACCTCTGGGTTGCTTAAAGGATACTTACTGTCTGGTGAGGATAGTCACTGCTTAGATTCTGACTTTAATTTCCTGTCTTTGCTTTAAGGGTCACTCAAGGGAAAGGACTCATGCCTGATGGTACCAGCAGATTCACCTGCAAAGGAAAGCAGATTTACCACTTCATGGGCACTAGCACCTTCTCGGAGTACACTGTGGTGGCTGATATCTCAGTAGCTAAGATAGATGCTGCAGCACCTCTTGATAAAGTGTGCCTGCTGGGCTGTGGCATCTCAACTGGCTATGGGGCTGTTGTTAACACTGCTAAGGTAAAGGCTGTGGTTGCCTCTTGCTTTTCCCTGTAATCAAACTGCTTAGCAACACTACACCTGAGCCAGAGGACGCAGACAGCTTAGGGACTAATTTAGAACCATAACTGTGAGGTACCAAATTTCTGCTGCTTTATTCTCTTTAACTGCTAAAGTTTAGCTAGGAATTTCTAGTCTCTCCATAAAGACCAGAACAGCTTAGAAGAACCTGATGCCTTGTAGAGGAAGTCCAGGCAGTGAAAAGATTCTGCATCCCATTTTGAAGATCAGAGTGAGACAGAGCTGGTAGATAAGTGTGCACGAGTCCAGGGCAGGTTATGGGAGTCAGATGCACAGTCATTTTGGAGTGTTTGGGGACTTAGAGTTGGGTACGCTGGTGTGTGCATGGGCAGAATTATGGCTGAGACATTGCAAAGCTGCTGTAAAAGCACTGAGTATTGAGTATTTCGTCCACATCTGCTTCCATTCCACTCTGTGTTGAATTACTCCACAGCAAACCCTCACCAGATTAGTTCTTCCCCATCTTTGGGCAAAAAGGAAGGCTTAGCACTTGAAGAACTTTTGGGATGAAATTTCTGCATAGTTCCCCTTATTTAAGTGATGAAGTCTTGTAGCTTTATGTATTTACTCACACATTTCCTCCATTACAGACTTAGTAACCTGTGTTTCACACTGACTTGGATGAGTTTTCTCTGTGTTGCTGATGCTCTTCTCTTACTCTTTCAGGTGGAACGTGGCTCTACATGTGCTGTCTTTGGTTTAGGAGGAGTTGGGCTGGCAGTTATTATGGGCTGCAAAGTAGCAGGAGCATCCCGGATCATTGGCATTGACATTAACAAGGATAAGTTTGCCAAAGCCAAAGAGTTTGGAGCTACTGAGTGCATTAACCCTCAAGACTTCAAGAAGCCCATTCAGGAGGTGCTGGCTGAGATGACCRATGGTGGGGTAGACTATTCATTTGAATGCATTGGTAATGTTGGAGTCATGGTGAGTGTTTGCATAGCTACCACTTAGAACTGGTTTAGCTAAATAGGAAAATTAGTTGCTTTCTTGTTACAGAAAACATGCCATGCTTTTTTTTTTTTTTTGAAATAGTAATGATAACCACTATGACTAAAAAATGCCAATTTACAACTGCTCCTAATTATATAATGAAAGCAAGTGCCACTTAGATTGAAAATGGCTTTCTTATACTTCACAAACATTTTCCTTAATGGGAATTATTTAAAACCCTGAGTTTTCATATGTAGACAGTGGAAAAATTTACAAAAATCACATATAAAATATACTGTACAATGAATAATAAAATCTCAGCACCCAGCATCCCCTTCCTTCCCAAAATAATGAATTTAATCTTTAGAAATACAGAGAAATAAAGTATTGCTAAATGTAAAGTTAGGCTTTCAGGAAGGAAAACAGCATTCCTAAACTGTCAGTAACAAGGTCTACATTGCTTCTGATCTCTTTATTATGCTTTATCACAACTCCCCATGTGAGTTCAGAGTGACTTCTCTACTAGCCAGATGGGATATAAAAAGAGCAAAATGAATCTTTAACAGTATAGGGAGTCTRAACCAATGGAAAACTTAATGTAGTTTTCAGTGTATTTGTTGTTCCTTAAATGCTGTTGTGGTGATTCATTAACTGGAGGGGGGGGGGGTATAACCTGTACCAGTGCATAACTCACAGTGCATATGKGCAGCATAAACATTAGTGATAAATGCTCTGCTTTGTCCTATCCRTCTGTGAAGAGGGCTGCCTTGGAAGCCTGCCACAAAGGCTGGGGAGTCAGCGTGATAGTCGGAGTCGCTGCTTCCGGTCAGGAGATCTCTACCCGGCCATTCCAACTAGTAACTGGGCGCACGTGGAAAGGCACCGCGTTTGGAGGTAACTTAGTTTTGGTATGATGTTACAGATAACTTAGTATGGCTTAAATGTGGGAGGAACATACTGCCTTGCTTTTGTTTGTGGAAGGAACTACTGGCAGGTTATTAAGAATGCTGTGTTGGCTTTTAAAATCGTATATTCCTACAGACAGGCTACAGATAAACATCTTGGTATCGTATCTCTCAAATTTCAAATGCAGAACATAGCCATACACTATTCAGTTGTAAAAAAAAGTGCTATGGAGTAGTTGCTTTATTACCAACTGAAAATTTGGGATATGCAGGAAAAGGACCTGATCTCTGGGGAGACTGAAACTTGCATAAACATGTTTTTCTTGTCACTAAGCAAACTGTGGGGCTCCATATGAGAAAGAAGTGCCACTTAGTCACTAAAGTGGAAACTTGTTGCTTTTTATTTTAAAGCTTCCTTTATAACAAGTTCACAATCAGCCTTTCCTGCTGCCAGACCAGAAGCAGGTAGAGACTTCTACAGCCAGCAGTAACTTGGGGAATTCAGTAACTGCTGAAGTTCATATAGGTATCCAGACTTCACACCATTCTTATGCTGCTGTTTTCCCTAGTACAAAGATCACATAGAGGGGCTGGTGGAGGTGCCTAGGGCATGCTTTCTGAGGCGAGGGCTGCTGTGTTCAACACTGAAATACTAGTGAAAGGTTAGTGCGCTAGTGTGTTTGGCTAACATGCGCTCTATTGCCAGATCTAGCCTGTCCTCCTACATTCCTTACTCACTGCCCTCCTAGAGCAGGAGGGACAAACATGTCACTGATTTCAGGCCTTCAGTTTCTCAGCATATCTGTCACATAAGTACCCCTGTGAGGGTTGTATGTTTCTCTTCGTCTCTTTGTTCTGAAGTGGGAGGACAGCGGAAAAACAAATGCACACTTGCTCTCTTTCAGGCTGGAAGAGCGTAGACAGCGTACCGAAACTGGTGACTGAYTACATGTCCAAAAAGATCAAAGTTGATGAATTTGTGACTCACAATCTGCCTTTTGACAAAGTTAATGAAGCTTTTGAGCTGATGCATTCAGGAAAGAGGTAATGTTCATAATATTTAAAGGGTGTAGAAAAGGCTTCTTGATGGGACAGTGTCTAGGCACATGTTCCTTGGCCAGTGCCATGTTTTAAACAGGGAGGATAAGGGTTGACATACAGCATGTACATTCATTCTGAGATGAAACAAATGCTTTCTCAGGACTTCTAGGCATGTGCTGAAATCAGTCTATATAGTGGGTATGAGACATAGGCAGAGGGTTAAAAGCAAGCAACAGTGTGCAAGGGAAAGATGAAATTCTGTAAAACTGAAAAAGGAAAAGGGGGAAGAAGTTGTTTTTAGCCTTCAGCTTCCAAAACTGATTGCTAGAACATTCTTCCTTGGAAGAATAGATGTAAAGATATTAAAGGAGAGTTCCTATGAATTAAATCTAACACTTTTACAAAAGTCATTAAGCTGTTAGTCTATTTGAACCAAATAGTAGATTTTTAAACAACAATTATTGCCTTAGGACTAGGGTAGATCCACTATAAACCATCATTTGGAATGATCTTTTAATGTGCTTTATTTTAAAATACTATTTTTTTTTAGTATGATATGTGTAGAACGTTAACATGACTGGTTTGTACATCTTAGCATGGTCAGTTAGCTTTACAGGAATTTTTGCCAGGCAGTTTTGACTATTCATATTGCAGACTTGTACCATAGCTGTGATCTGTATTAAAAATTCCCAGTGAAGCTCTGACCCCACTGCAGAATGAAGCAACTCTATTTGCTAGTGAAAAATCTGCTGGATGCGTGAGCCTTGCTGCCCCTGAAAAGTGGTGAGCAGCAACTGGTGATCAACCTGCAACAGCAGCACAAAGCTCAGAGAAGGGTATATTCTTACTAGAGGATGTATTAGGCAGTCCTTGGGAAGCYCCCTGCAAATGTGGGCATGGATGCCCTTGAGGGAAGATAGGGACCAGCATGGGGATACAGTGGCAAAACTTGAAACTGCAGGTTAGAAATCTAAGGCACTGAACAGAACAGGGAAAGGAACAGTCGGTTTTAGCCTCAGATGTGTTAGACCTTGTCCTGCAGTGTATTTTCATGTGTGGGCTTGTGATAGAGGCCAGCTCACTTAGTGCTCACCTCTTAAATGGGAGTTTTAACAAGATGCTCTTTAATTTGCTGAAAATTCAGACTCTTATGAAATAGCTATCAGTGCCTCTTAGAGTAGCAACCAGCTTATTAGCAGTGTAGGTCACATACTTTTTAAGAACATATATTGAGTGAAGGGAAGAATCAGCTGATAGATAAGAAGAAAAGTGGAGAGGAAACATTCAATTAGAAGAGACTCTCTTCCTGTGTATTTGCACTAATGCAGGCAATTCTGTTTATTCATATTTAGGCTTATCTACATACAGATAAACAAAGTTGCCTGCATTATCCTAAGAACTCATCTTCCTCATTGTATTTCACCTCAATCCATACTGATTTTGATTTAGTGTATGTCACTTTCTCAGAAATAGTTGACGCTCTCTGCTTTATCTGATTTTGGATAATTCAGGTGACAGTAATTACATTTGTACTTCTTACAACTGGAAACACTGCATCAACTATGCAAACTTCATCCAGCAGTTGATCTCTCTTCCCTGTTATGAACCTGTGCATAACTTCAGTGCTTTATTTCTAAGCATGTCCTATGATACTAATAATGAATGTTAAAATTCTCCAGGCAGCAGAAAGAGGAGGGAATGCCTATAATGTYAGTCTTTCTGATTAAGATTCTTGGCTAGCTACTGAAAACTGACACTGAAACCACTACTGAAACTTCCAATTTGAGTAACGGATAGTAACAGGCATTATTACCTATTTTTAGGCAGGATTTTTAATGAATATTTATTAATTATAAGCATAAGCCGAATTTCATTCTTATGGGAGATGAAAGTTAAGCGAAAGTATGCCTCAGCAACAAATGGGAAGGGGAGGGGACTAAGGTGGAGAAAATAAACTTATTATTGATAACACTTTTTTTTTTTTCCTCTCCTTTCATTTTAAGCATTCGAAGTGTCCTAAAGCTTTAGAGCCAAACGTGGACCTTCCAGYTGGTCAGCAACATGGTAACTATCATTTACCCTCTGTCAGAAATTCCATTATAAATGGACCAGGTAAACGAAGATTCATAGGGACTAGGAAGACAAAGCATTTTAAGATGAGTATTCTGAATATTAAATAACCTGCTCTTTGACAAAACAATCAAAAAGTAACCACTAAGTAATATTACATAATTAATGCTGATCTTGAAACTCCTGTTTCTGTAGTTGTTCCTCAAATTTTGTTATGTACTTGTTCCTTAAATATAGTGCTTATCTCAACCTACTTAATAAAAGGTTATTTCTAAACACAGTGGGGGAATTCTTGAGCRTTAAGACACTGATTGCTGACTATTACCGTTTTCCTCTAGTGCTTTTACAGTATGTGCACACATTATGGARGAATAGCATTCTTCTGAGCCAATAGTGAACGATGTTGCGTGATTTGTTACACGAGGTAGTTTAATAAGCATTGCTTGGTTGGGAAGCAGCGTTGATGCACTATAACTGCAGTGAGAGAATGGCAAGAAAACAGCTGTCACACGTATCAGGCTATTCCAAGAATGAAAAAGGATATACCATCCAGCTCTACCTTGAAGCCAACCAGTGGAACAGGCTGTGGTTGGATGTATGACCTAAATGTCCGGATGTACCCTGATGTTAGTTTGGGAAGTCTATATTCTGCTTAATTTCCTGTTTGGTTCATTACAGTAGCTGTAGGTAGGCTTGTTGTAAAAAAACAATGGCATAAAACTACTCCGCTGGCTTGCCCTAGCGTTCTCTCCAAGATGCAGTAGTACAGAGAAAGTTTTGCCATTTCCTTAAACTTACTGGCAGCTGAAGAAGCCTTGGCAGCCACTGCAAAACTTATCTCTATTTAGTGAGAACTATGATCATGCCACTGAAACAGAATGATGTTACCAGTAGAGCAGTAGTCTCCCCTTGAGGTGCACAGAGGAAGAACAGTAACGGGCATGGTGTGACAAAAGCTTCACTCTTGAAGTGTTATAATTTGAGACTGCAGTGTTTTTCCTAAGCCCCTGAGTTTTGTCACTACTTCCTTACTGTAACTGAAGTGACCTAACTAGGTAAGATTTTTTAGAACTGAAACATAGAAGCAGTACAATATGTCCAAAAAAAAAAAAAAGAGGGGAAGGGCAGAAAACAGGCTGTGAAGCAGAGGCAGAAAGGCTCCCGAGTTAAAAGCAGTAAGAAATATATGCAAGTCAGTGGTTTTTGGTGTACCAAGGACACTGATCAAGAGAGGTTCCATGTTTCAAGCAAACACGATCATGCAAAAGCAACTGTTACAGTGAGCTCTCTGAATCCAAACACTAATCTTGTTAGTGGTGAGAGGCAATTTCTTCCAATAGTCATCTTACCCCATGATGCTGCTATACGACTGGGACAGCTTAGCCTATTCCATCTATCATTAGAAATATATCTTTAGAGCATTCTGAAAATAGATGAGATTTTGTCTRGCATGAAGTTAGAAATTCAGCAGAGTAAACAACAAAATCCAAATCATGTGAATGCCATAAGTCGTCAATTTTGAGTATCCAAAAGAAATACAAAGTGAACTTGTACCTGGAAAGTGAGCCATCTGAAACAGCAATGAAGTGATTCTCAGTACCTTGTAAGTCCAGAAACTCTGGTTGAACATTAGAGTGCAGTGAAAACCGCTCAATAACCAGTTCCAGCTATAGCACCCTGTAACTATAGGATGGAATCAATAATACATTAGTAGCTTTTAGCTCAACATCTCAGCAAAACTATGCCCTGACTGAATTTAATAGAATTAAAGTATTTTACACTGTAACAATTGGTTCTCTAGGTTGCACACACTAAATCAAGATTGTACAACCCCATTGTCTATTTTATATTACTGCATTAGCGGATCTGCAACTTTGTGTGGTGGAAAGCTAGTCATGTAATCCCAGGATAAGTCAACAACAATGAAAAAAAGGCATTTAATGATAYTGAAGAACTTGAATGAAAGACTTGCGACTTCTTCCTGGCCTGAAGCATTGATGTCCCAGGCATTGTACAGCTGAGTTTTCAGTCTACTCTGTCCTGTAAAGCAGCTGATTAAATACAGCATCTTTGAAGTTTCCTCTTTGAAGTTGTTCAGCTAACAGAGGGTTGTTCCTCACACCCTGTTCTTATTGTGAGGATATTGTATTAAACTACCATCTTGCCAGTTCTAAGAACTTCAAGGAACAAAATGTTTCCACCAAATGACAGTACATGAAATCACTTTGCTGGCTGTCATGTAAAAGATGCAACATCAGCACAGAAATTTCACTTTGCCCCTCCTCAGTACAGCCTTTTGGTTGTCTCATCTTCATGCTGTTATTTTTATTCAGCGTTAGCTATCAAWTCTCTCTTTAAATATTCAGGTCAATTTGCAGAAACAGCATGAAACACTTCCACACTCTTAGCTCCTACATGATTTTGGAACTGGAGATGGTAGTAAAGGGAAAACGTTCCAGGAGATTGCTTCAGAACAAATTGCACAGTTGTGTTTTTGGTAGGAGTGCATATAATTTTTAAAAAGCACTGTTAGAAAGTTGATACAGGCTCTTTTTTTAAAAAGAGATAGCACTTCTGGAAGAATCAAAAATAGACCACTTTCCAAACCCAGCCAGCACAAGTCCAATATGTAATGGTCAAGCAAAGCTATACTTGGATGGGGGTGGAGGGGGGGGGACAGGACTGATAAAATATTGGGGAACAAAAGTTCTGTTCTTCAGACTGATGTGTTATCTCATGTTCAGTAGGTATAGATGATGCCTGAACTTTTCACTTGTTTAAGTATACTGAAATAGTATTAACTCAGTAAACAGTTTTGTTACTGTGATTTCAATTTATAAGCAGAAATGCACAGCATCAGAGCTTAGCACTTGCAGTGCTACATATGGTTGTATTTGTGCAAAGACAAAGAAGTATTCAAATGATGCATGCACAGGTTTAAGCGTGATTTTTATCTGGCTGCATGCATCTACCAGTAGGGTTTGCACTAGTGCAAGCAAACCTGGATATAATTGAGAACACTGTGTCTGTTTTTGTATCACAAAAATGTAATTTCCATTAAAAGCAGCTGCAACTTTTATTTCATAGATGAAAAATGAAGCCCTCCCATCACACACACACATAGAAAATGCAAGACAGTTGTAACCATTCAGGTGAGTGATATGGTGGGCAAGCCTCCAGGATAGTCATCTCATTACACCTCATTCAACGCAAGTAATTCCACTCAAGTACTACAGTCTGTTTAGTTAAAATCTATACACACACACACACGCGCACGCATACACATGCACACGCACTCTATATGCATCATTTCAGGTCACTTTACTGCATAATTAAAAATAAAGGTAATGAAAATGTTACCGCACTGATACTCTTACAGCAACAGAGGTCTGAGGCACTCAGGGAAGAGAAGACATTTTCTGGCAAGTTTGGTATTTGGTAGTACACATAGTGAGTCCAGTTCTATGAAGCACTAACCCCTTTCCCCCATTCAAAATCTGCAGTGCCAAGGGGAGCCAAGGGCATGCAGTACCTCATAAGGTTAGGTCTAATGTGGCAACAGATTCACCAGACACCTTGTAAAAGGTGTATTTTATGCCCATGATTGCATGATTTAATATGTCTGCATTGGTTCAACTATTTCTTATGTTACAGTGGTGTAAGACCTGAAGTCTGCAATGGGGTCTGAAATAATTTTCATTACAGTTCAGAAAATAAAAAAAATAGACTCCCTCAGCAGACACACCAAAGATTTTTTGAAAGGAAGTGGGCAGGGGAAAAAGAAGGGTAGGAAAAAGACAGAGGCTTAATCAGCCCACAATCCTTAAGGTGACAGTTTCCAGCTTGGCATGACACATTAACAGAAAAGAAAGTGGTATATGTACTGTYGTTGCCCACCCTATACCCAGTCTGAGGGAAACGATCAGTTTTCACAGCTGTCCCCCTAAGACTTTTCAAAAGCATGAAACTCACTCAACTGTTTGAGGAAAATACCTTAACTGTTTAAAAATTACAAAAAAGAAATTTGAAGATGCTTCCTCTTCTCACACTCAGACTTTTTCTGAGATACATACTTATCTCATTATAAGTCTTGCAAATCCAATCCCCCACAGCTACTGTGGATGTACCTTTAGAAAATGCCCCACAGTTAACTTACACAGGGATCCATCCCATGAAGCGTGTTTTTTTTCTGGTTCTTGTTTCATTCCTTTCTCTAGTCAAGTCAGATATAGCAGTTTCACTGAGCTTTCTGAGCAGGAGACTCCCAATCACTGCTCAGCAGAGAAGCAGCTTGTTCCAGGGAGCTGCACTTAAGACAGAATTTAGTAATTTTCCCAGTAGGGAGTYGGTACCATCAATCCCCAGCAACAGAAGTCTGTCCCGCCATTAACACAGTGTGTCACCAACAGTCACAATTATAACAGAGGCAATCAGCAGAGAAGGGGGACAGAATTAAAGGTAAGGGTAGACTATTCTTGGAAACATGCATGTCTTTTTCCTTCTCCCCCCACAATTCTTCTCAACCGATAAACAAGGCCCAGCCCATTACAACAGTATCTGCAGAAGCAAGAGCAGGTCTTTGGAACTAGAAATGCTTAAAACTCAGGTGCCACTCACACACCAAGAGAGACAGGGCACACTGAAGTAGTGAAAAAACCTGGATCCCAAAATATCAAGTCCCAGTGGGAAAGGTAACCCACACTTTTCTAGCTAGTATGATGGCAGCAACAGAAGCAACTGCAGATCTATTTGGAAGAAAGATGCTAAAGAAGTAGTTGAAGAAAAAAAGAAAAACATAGTACGAGTGTTGTAGGTAGGAGGAAAGCAGAAAATATTTTAAATTCTTCTCTGCTTTTCCAGACATTGGGTCAGGTTCTTCAAGATATTCCTCTCTTATCTACAGTCAATGAGAACAAAATAAATGATGAAATCCCCCTCTATTCTGTACTCTTAATAAAATGCATAGTACAGAGACAAAAAATATATATATATCTTTCAGATCCACCCACTCAGTCTAGACTATCACTGGGACATGAAATGCGGACGAATGCTATCCAGCCGCCGGGTTAAGATCTCACAGCCTGTATCGGTGACCAGAAGAGTGTGTTCAAACTGGGCAGATCGCTTTCCGTCTCTTGTTACCGCTGTCCAACCGTCAGGCCACGTTTCATCTTGCCAACCACCTAAAAATATAAAAATAGTCAAAAAGTCATTATTTAAGTACAAGATACCAGTTCTACAAAAGAGGGGGGAGAGGGGGGAGAATCAACCAACTATACTAAATAAGATCGATATTTCCATTACATCTTTATAGTATAGTAAAGAAGAGTAATTATTTTACCGTAATAACAAGCACTGCACAGAATGAGTTTAGTTTATCACTTTTTGGAATATCAGTTGCTTACCTTCACAGATCATTGGTTCAATTGTAAATACATGACCTGGCTTCATTACTCCAACTGCCTTATTTTCTGCAATAAAAGTAACAAGTTAGAAAAAGCCATCCTATCTTAGAAAATGAATGAATCCTTCTCCTACGAGAATACAGCACAATCATGTAAAGTCAGAAAAACCCTTCAGAGAAGGCTCAGTCACACTTGTCCATTAGTCTGCTTTCCTCCACATTAAAATTTCCTTTACTTCTTTCCTTCTCCCCCGCCTCCAACATTGTAAAATGTATTCAAGGAGCTTAAAGTTAATTGTTCAGAGTTCAATTCCAGTTCTGCAAAAACACTGAACAAGTGTAATACAAGAATTCCTGCAGACTTTTATGATGAAAAACATCAATAAAAATAAGCATTTAAGGTATTCAGAGAAGGCCCAAAAACTTAATTACTTCTTAATTTGGTTTCACTGAACCATTAACTCCAATAAATTGTCAAAATAGGCTAGTGGTCAAGTAATCCCATGTTTTGATATACAAGAGATCTTTCCTTTTGTTACTCTGGAATACTAAAAGTGTCATATTGCTATGAGGATGATAATGCTGTATTTCTTTAGTTAGCATACAAAGGTGGAGAATTTCAAAGCATCTAGGACAATAATACCGAAACTTTTTGATGTTATATACCAAAAACATTTATGTGGAGGCATGTGAGCTGATGTATAGCACGTTTGACTAACAAAGGCTGTGGCCTTTGAACAGCGCTGCAGCTTAGATCCGACTTAGCCTGGCATGCGAGAGCTGCAGCAAAATCYAGTGCTGCATGGGGACCACTAGCTCCCAGTTACTTTGCCGCTATGGACACCTTGCATCAATTCTGACATACAGATTCATCGCCCCTCAGTTTACTTTTATGGTGTAAATCTATTAAATTGTCTAAATCGCCTACATGCTTTAAAAATCTTGGACATCAAGCTGGCACAATAGCAACCAGAACACTTTTCTTATACTTGAAGGGACTTGCTTCTGTCCTCATCATCTGCTGGTATTTTATGTTCTCAGCACTTACATTTAAGTTTTCAATATCTGCACAGATTTCATCCTCTTTTCCTAAAATTTTCACACAGTTTTGTTAAATAGTTTAAAGGCTAATAAAATAAGCTTTTTCCCTTTTAAAATTCTTTCATAGTTAGCCAAAAAGAAGCAAGAAGCTTTTGTATTTTTTCTCAAATAGGCTTTAAGTCCCTTAGATCTTTCTATTTTGCTTTTGTTGCCAAGCTGTGTTAAAATAAAACAGCATCTTCCTCCTTGGGAATAGCTGTCTTGGCTCAATCAAAAAAAGGGCTCAAAGTTCCCAACAGCCAGATAAACAGATAAAAATTCCCTTTTTTTCAGACTCCATTTTTAATGGTATAAATGCCTCCATCTCTACAGAGTACAGATTCTCTTCATTTTACACATCAAAAATAAATACTTGGAATCGATACCCTTCCACCCTGTGAGTAATAGATTTTTGTCTGTTTGCTGAAAAAATCATTTACAGAAATGACCAGATGAAAAGTCAGGGATTGCTACATCACGATCTACAACTATAACCAGTGTTAAAACTTGTTAAGAGATGGAAGATGGAGGCATCTCTCAGCTCTGAGGAAAGAAAGGTCCTGTCAGGGAAGCTTCACAGCTAAAGTGGGTTTGAATTGTTTATCACTGCTTTACARAATTTATTCTGTCCTTGGTTATCTGACCATCTTTAAGCTTCTYTCCTTTCCTCCTAAGGATGCCTTCTCTTAGTCCAGCTGCCAAAAAATGTTGTGGGAAAACTGCCGTTTCCCAAAGCTAAAGCTGAGAACCAGGGGTGCCCCTCATCTGCCACACACTGCAAAGAAATGTCTAGGAGTGCCAGATCACAACATTCAAATGGAGAAAAGTAAAACATAACAGGATCCAGATTCAGGCACAACATCTATCTATACCATTCAAAACAACATTTACATCTGGGAATGGCATTCAGGTTTTGCTTAGATCTTCTATGAATGAACAGAAATATTTTCCTATTCCAGACAAGAATGTCTAATGGGCTAGTTGGGAATTCATGCAAACAAGTCAAGCACCAACCCACTACAGATGAGAGCTAACTCTTAGTGTAGGAACAGACTGTCTCAGCATACAACATATGCAGCTAATTTATGTTCACGAAGAACTCTATGATCCAGAGTATAAAATATATATATATATATATATAAAATATATATATATATATATATATATATATTCTACAAGTGCAAAAATGCCTTGATGACTGCCAGGCAACGTGCTACTTTTTTAGAATATAGGCAAGTAGATTGGGTGTGTTTAGTGCAAACCATGTCCTGTCTACAAGACAACACAAAGCAAATACTCACTGGCATAATGTGGTACGTTGGGGGCTGTATGGAAAAGTTTATGGATTCCATGCCCACAGTAGCTCCGAACCACTGAAAATCCATTTGCTTGAGCATGTTTCTGAATAATGTTTCCGAGTTCTCTATACCGAACACCAGGTTTTACTGCAAAATTAAAATAATGTAGATGGATACAAATTTATACAATTTTCAACATACCCAACCATCTCACACCATTCAGGCAAACACCATCTCTGTAACAACTCTGTAACGCTGGTGGCTGGTACATCTATCTGTTCTTGCATGCAGCACCCTGCCTCCACCACGATCTCTTAATCCACAGAGTACATAAGTGAGTCTGATGAAGAGGGAGGAAACAGTCTCACAGAAAAAAAAAAAAAAAAAAAAGAGAGAGAGAGAGAGAAAGAGGGAAACTCCTCCTTCACAAAAACATCTCTTTTTTCCTCTCATGGATATAAGTGCTCATATATTAAAAGGATGTTGAAGTTTGAAGTTAAAGGCAACAAAGACGTTCAAAGTACTTGGCAGCCTCTCATAACTAGAGTACCAGTGCTGCTTTTGACAACTGCATGAACTAAATTTTAATATGCGTTTCTCTCCCCACTACTATGTGAAAAGCACACTCAAATTAATAGGAAAAATGATTACACATGGAGGACACAAAAGGGGGGGAAAAAAAAGACAAAATGGGTGTCTCTAATCTTAGACAAGATTGTTAGGTGCAACGTTACTGCAAATAAGAATGTTCATACTCAGGACTGACTTTTTTTGACAGTCCTCTTAGGAAACCCAAAAAGTTAAATGAGCTAGAAACAGATGAAAATGGTGTGAAAAATTCACTTAGACAAGGGGGTAATAAAACCATAAAAGCAACATTGCCTCATACATCAAACAATGAAGCTGCATTAAAAAAGTAACCCAGAGCCACTAAGAAGAAAATCTAAATGCTATTTCGAGATCATTTATTACTCCCTGAATATATGCTGTTCCTTCAGGAGCAAAATGTGTGGTTAAATGAAGCTACCTTAAGCAGAGTGAGTGAACAGTGAAGACAGCAAAAAGCTTTCATGAAACAAGCCATTTAGTTTAATTCTCTACTAATGCAAACAGCTATAACTTAAGTCAGGTAGCTGAATCTACATAAAATAACAAGGAATTTTACCTGTTTTTAAAATATGCATGCTTTTCCCAAAATACAAGACAGACATGGCAGAGATGAAAGGAAAATTAACCTATTTGTYTTGTGCTAAGTTGTTGTGAGGTAATGTAGATCATCTCCTTCAGGCTTCACAATACCAAGCAACTCATCTCAATGCACCAAGGAGATACCTGCTTCTATTTCTCTCACATTACTCTCATAGTAAGTGCTCTGCTGGTCAAAAGCCCAGAATTTAAGATGGTGTAAACAGGGAACAGATGACACCCTGTAACAACTGAGAAACTTGCAGCTGGAATTCCTATTATCAAGGAATGTCTAAAACCCATTAAAAACTGTTACAACATCCAAAAAGTTGCAAGAAGAGTTACACCGAGAATTTAAATCTCATTATAATGAACACAAAGATGAATCATTGTTACAGCTTACATATCTAAAGCAGGATATTAAAGATAAGAGACAATACATATATAGCAAATCTGCTATAAAAATAAAGCACAGGAACAAAGATAAACATTACTTTGATTTAGCTCCAAAAGACAAAGCGCTCATTTCAGAATAGTAAGCCTGTGTAAACAGGTAATCTGTATTCTTCACAGCTTGGTCCTATAGTATTTTCTTGATCACACAAAAGGTACACAATATATCATTTACAGGGATTTTTGTCTCAGTGAAGCTATCCTGAGTTATACCTAAACAATGTAATTAAAGTCCTGCAGGTGCTGAAGGAGATGGGATGGGTCTGTCTTCCCTGGCACATTCACACAGTTTAAAAACAAGAGCTTCTAATTAGCTTTATGAAATAACCGTCAAGTTGGGGGGGGGGGGGCGGGGGACAGAAGTGTGTTTTCAAACAGCGTTTTGCATTATGGATTCATTTTACAGTATCATTCAATTAAAAAAAGTAGCAAGCCCTTCTTTTGTTTCCAATATATACTTTATTCTTCACATTCTATAAACAACTCAGATCCGGGATTGTCTTATCTATCTTACTAATTCTCCAAACAGCTGTTTCCATTTAAATATCATATGTGATATTCACATCATCAATTACATTTTCCTTGTGAACACCTGTTTAAAATAAGAGTAACAACCACCATCCRCAAAACTGTAGTGTTTGAAGAATGACTGTATTAAACAATATACCTCATCTACTAGCGCCATACAAGAAGAACAGTTTTACAATGGAAGTCATTCCCAGATAATAGCAAATATAAGCAATTATGTTTGTAATAGCAATATGTTTGAGAACCAAAATGATAACGCTTTGAGCCTCAGCAAGAAGTTTTACCTGCATCAATGGCTTGCATTAGGCACTCGTAAGTTGTTTGGACAAGCCTCCTTGCACCCTCATCAACTTCTCCAACATAAAATGTCTCGTTCAGATCTCCATGGTAACCATTACGATAGACAGTAATATCCACTGCAAAGAATACCAGACATACCATAATACTACCACTGTTTCTCACTTTTTGTCTCTTGATTTGCATAAAGGACAACAAAAACATGTAAAAATGTAGTAGTATATTTCTGAAGTTATGAAACTATTTCAGAAGAATTCCAGATGTGAAAGTTCTTCCAGCAGTATCAATTTTCTAGTACTTATCCTGTAGATTTTATGGAATTAGTAAATAAGACAGTGTTTCACTGTTCAATGGCTTGATTTAAAAAAAAWTTTTTTTTAATGAAAAAACCCACCAATGTAAGCTTGCCATGGCTGTGTTACATTGGTGGGTTTTTGATTTAAAAAAAATTTTTTTTTAATGAAAAAACCCACCAATGTAACACAGCCATGGCAAGCTTACTGCTTATGATTGGTTTTCTGGTAAATATAAAATCAGGGCAGGGAAGTTATCTGCTCCATGATGATTTACCTGGTTAAAGTATGTCCTTAGAATCAATTCCAGCACCAACAGAGAGAAATTAAATTTAAGTCACTAGGTAATGATGTTTTAACCCATCTTTTAACTTCAGCAATTTCGGTACATGTTTAGAACAGTAAGCCACATCTCTGCAAAAATCAGAATGCCAAACCCGTTGTTTACAGCCAAAAAACTCAGTGTTTCTTACTGAACCTTAACCACATAGCACCTTCCCAACATTATTCCTGACTAACAAAAACATGCCAAATTAATTTGAAAGAAAAAAGTTTTTAAAAATTTAAGAAGTTCTGAATCAGGCAAACAACAAGAACGAAAAGGGCATGCTTAAAACAACCTAGATTTATGACAGCACGTAATCAGAGTTTAGAATTATGTTGCAGCAGAACTTATTTGCTTTGTGTGTAAAGTTGGTTGTGAACTGAAAGTGAAATAACTTATCGTTGAAAAATACGACCACGTGCACTTTTATTGCAATTTTTTTTGGTTTAGTTTAACCTATTTTGAAAAAACTAGGTTTTTGGATTAAGAATGTCCACACAAGATGCTCATTACAAATAGTCATTTTACAAAACACGGGAAACAGGACTGCCAGTTTAGACATAATGGTCATCTATTCTAGTAGCCTGTCTCTGATGTGCTCAAGAGCAAAAAATTAAAAATCGCAGTCATACAGTGGTTATAGATGGTGAAACCAAAATACTGTAGATTTGAGCTCAAGTTGATTTCCTGTGCTAGAATTGGTACTTTTGAGTCTAACAGACTTTGTCAGAAGTCTCATAGCTCTAATAGCTGCCAGAGTAGCTAAAATACTAGAATARTTATTGAACTGCTAAACATGAAGAAAACCATGTCTAGACAATCTCACAGGTAAATATCCATGGAGGAAACAGGATTGAGCTATAATAATTTAAGAATACAGTACACGAGCTGCCTAGCAAGACCAGTACAACCTTGATAGGAAACATGGGAAAACACACTAGTGCCAACAGTAAATCTGCACCGATGGCAAACATGGAAGAAAGCAATTAACACTGCACTAAAACAATACCGCCCGTTACAGACGTAGGCATGTACAGGGTCACACTATACTCACTGCATGATTACATGGAGCTACTGGAACATTTAAATCRGCATACATATCCAGTAGCCTAACAAAAATACCATTTAGAAACCAACACCTAGGTAAACGTATTCAGGTTTCTCATGAATTACATATCAGAGCTCAAAGGACAGCATCCAGACTACTTGCTGCAAAGAAGCTATTTCTACAGGCTGCTTGATTACAAGGCTTCTTCAGTCACTGCCAGACTTGGCCAAAACATCTCACTTTGCACAGAGAGCAGCGCTTGTCAAGAAACTGCTCACAGGGATCAGTATAGTAACAAAATGTTACTTTGCTCTGGCTGGAGAGGAAGTTGGACTAGATGTCACTGGTGGTCCCTTCCAAACTAGTTTTTTTCCTATGTTTTCCTGTGATTCTGAAATCCTGTTTCAGGATCTGAAATGGCATCCTTTTGCTTCCAGTCGGCAAAGTTTTAGGTAAAGAAAGAGATGGGTCTATCCCTCCATCATTTAAAGTACTTTCTCCATCTTCTCCCTTGCACCCTGCTTTCTTCCTCCTTTTAAGCAGCTTTTGGGACACTACTTTCCCAAAGGTGAGCCCAGAAGACTTTGAAGCCTTCTGAGTCTGTGGGGAAAGTACATTTGATCCACAAAACACACGACCTACTCTGCTGCAGAAGAGTCAGCAAATGCTTCTCATAAAGACAAAGCAGGAGGCTCAAGGCTTGCAGAAGCACACTCAGGTCAGGGACGTGAACAGAGATATGACTAAATTCTCTTATAAATAGTGTTTTCTAGTGCTGAGGTACAGCCTTGGCATGCAAACAGTGGAGAGCTAATACACTGTGTGGATGAAGCCAACCTAGTAAGTTTATTTGGGCTTCTCAGTGATGTGATAAATTAAGGTACAAATATTTATACAAATATTTATACAAAACAGGTGTTGCTAATTTTACTGTGAAATCAAGAAAAGAAAGAATGAGAAAACAAAAACCTGACAAAAAATTTATACAGGTATCCTTTAATGCCCCCAAAAGGCTTAAGCACCTTGAGTACCACAAGCAAAAAACAGCAGGCACTGTCAGACTGTGAGAGTCTCAAAAGAAGGATATGCTGTTTAATCTGCCCCTATAAAATGCCTCACTCTTAGGATTCTTTACAGTCATCACAACTGTAGTAGCAACTTAAGGATTTAAAACAATCTTACTAAGAATTTACATAGAACTAATCCAGACGAGTAATTCTGGCAACATTCAAAACACCGCCTTTTTTATTCCATATTTCTATAGAGTCTGGAACAATTGGAATCTAGCCCACAGCTGGAATACTCGGGCACTATGATAATACACAGACTAGGATAGGAGAATTATAAAGCTATTAAAACTGACCAAACTTCTCCAATTGTTTTAACTACTCAAATTCATTATTTTAAATATATAAAGAGGTTGGTTAATTAGCAAATGAGAACAAAAGGCTTTTTTAAGAAGCTACTCCAATCATGTTGCCTGCTACTGAAACTTTACCTTACTGAATGGTCTAACTGGATAGAAGGTAGAAATGTTGAAGGTTAATTTTCTTAACACTTACCATTAACAATATCTCCTTCCTGCAATGGCCTCCTATCAGGAATTCCATGACAGATCACTTCATTCACTGATGTACAGCATGACTTAGGGAAATTATAATAATTCAGAGGGGAAGGATAGCAATTCCTTGCAATACAAGCCTAAATCAGATTTAAAAGAAAACAATTTATACTCTGTATTAGCAAGCTTTGTACAAAGAAAAAAATGTAAGCACAACAGCTTTACAATAAAAATGATATTCTGAAAAGCAGTGACTCCTGAAAATAAGTTTCTTCAAGCGTTCCTCCTTTTTTCGGCATTATGATATTTTGTAATGCTTGGCATTTCATATCAGTTTTGCAAGAAGAAAATTAAGCTAGTTTAATGCTTTTTCTTACTCATTTTTATGTTCAACTACAGATGCTGAAGTATTCAGGTTCAAAATAATGCATGGAAATACATACTTGATTAAAAAAACAGCCATTTTCAATGAGTGCCTTTAAGCACCTGTTCTAAGGCTTTAAATAACTGTTTTATAGGAGATCAGCTAGACAAAACTACATTTGGTATCACTCTTTTATCCCCGACTTTAAAAACATAAGCTGCTTCCTTTGCTTTCCTCTAATATTCTTCCTGGGATTTCTGCAAAACCGACACATACATTTTAGACACACACAAATATACAAGCACACTAAGTGGCATATTGAGCAATTCTGGAAAAATAATACTGTTGTAACATTTTTTTATATTTAAAAAATAATACTATTTTAAAACTGCTAAATACCAGTTAGGGATATCAGTTGATATCAATTATCTTCTGTGCAAAAATTTCCAAAAGCTGCTTTTTCTAGTGGGAGGCGGGGGGACACATTACCATTTTAACTGCTAGCTGCTTATATTAGACATCATGCACATAAGTGCATAATTTAGTGCTTATGTGTTAAATACAGTTTAGTATAAACTTCAGGTCTAATCAAACCAGAGTAAGCTCCTTATAACCTTGGCTTAATAGTTCCACACACAGATAGGAGAACAGCAACCAGAAAGCTCTCCCAACAAATTTATTTACACCAGTGGCCTAAAAGATCCTTGCATTCTCCACAATGCACACAGGTATCCTGTCTCAAAATAAATGCACATATCTTAGAGATCAAAAAAAAAAAATTACACAGTTGAAGCACCTATGAATATATGAGACAGCAAAATACTGCATCACACATTTCAAATGCTTTGTTTGGGACTGGGGCCTTTGTTTGCCCGACTGCATCAAAAACTTATCCCAACATGAAGGAAGTTGTCAGCTCCTTTTCACTATATTTGTGGGCTTCACAAAAGAGACAATCCCCTCTCTACTCTCTCAGGCTCCCCAGTTCTGATTCCTGATCACAAAGAATTAAACTTTCTCCTCTGCCTTTCTCCTCCTCATCTTAACCAACAGGATGGAGCACAAAAAGTCTGTGGCCTACATATGACACACTGTATACAGCAGCATCTGTGGACCTCAGAAGGTCTAGAAGAAAGAAGATTATGTGATGCTAACAGAGAAAACAGATGAAGAAACTTGGAGGGAAAATCTGAATCTGAAAATTATGGAAGGAGCTGACATGGAGGGAGCCCCAGGAGTTCCTAACTGGGATTCAGTTTTGAATTTAACATCGTGCTATAATAGGTTTCTAACATCTGTGCTACCTGCTAGCTTCAAATTGGGAACCAGACAGTTCAGAATAAAGAAAAGGAATGCGCACACAACCAAAAACACATAGCAATCATACCAAAACAAAAAGGGCACTTATTAGAACCAAAAGAACAATAAAATAACCTTACTAAGTGGACAGCATGATCAATTTCTTCAGTAGTTACACCTGCTTTCACCATCATGGCAGCAACATCCAACACTTCTCTAGCAAGCTGCAAATGTGGAAAAAACAACAAAAAAAACCCTTATTTAAAATGAGACTAGGTCTAATCCTTGGAAAGTTAGCAATGCATTTGCTGGCGCTATATTGAGACTACTGGAAAAGTTGGGTAGACTGGGACTTTTAAAAGACTTTGAGATGTCTACAGTTTATATTAGTAAGACACATCAGGGACTCTTAAAAACATCCCTTTCTATTAAGATTTGGACCACAAATCCCTTGAATACTGCAAACATAAAACAGACTACCTAAATACATTTCAAAGTAGGACTTTATGCACAAGGAAATGATCACAGCTGAATAGTTCTTATTCAGGAACTTGACATAAGTTTTTTAAAGAATAAAGGCATTTTGTAATGAAAAACAAACCCCCCTTACCCTACACACTACTCGCATCCCTTCTATATCCTCAGATGAGAGGATTTTTATTTGAGAGGTTCCTTTTAAAGCCTGTTCTGATTCAGACATTCCTGAAAATTAAAAAAAGAAGAAAAAAAAGTTATACAGAGGAGCGATTGCTACACAGTTCCAGTCCAAGCAACTTCCTTAGCTTCCCAATGGTAATAAAAGTATGCCTCTTTTCACCACAGACTAAAATAATGAATCCACCAGTCATAGTATTATCATCATCATCTGGATTAACTTGAATTCATAAGCCTTCTACCACATTTCAATGCCCAAAATTGTTCAGGATGCCCATCCACTTACTGAATACAACCATCATGCCCAGTTAGTTATAAGCACTCTCAATGCTCAGAAATGGTTTGATCGTATTCTCAAATGTGCTGTCACAAACTGGTAAAATCACTATAGATTTTTAGAGAATAAAGGCCATTCACATAGTTGAATGACCCCCTAAAAACCAGCATTGTGTTGTTTAAATATTTACATTCTGTAAACAATAACTAAAGATCTGCTGAAGTTTTAGGAATAATTCTAACAGACTTAACAGCTTCTTTGGGAAATGCAAAGCACCAAGATCAAAGTGAGAGGGGGAAAACATTAAAATAAACCAGCAAGCAAGTAGTTTTGAAAGTATTTTCTTTGTGTCCAGAAATAGCTGGAATTCATTTATCAGTCTGCTTTTGGGAGTTGCTTACTGGATTTTCTTTCATTTTGGAGGGGAGGGAGGTTATTTTATAACACATTTTCAACAGAGTGATGTCACTGAGAATGGCTTTAAAGAATTCATACATCGCAGCTGACTTTTGTGATAAGTTTGCAGTTTGTTATCAAGTAAGCCACAGAGGTAGGACTTACTGGGGKTTTTTTTTTGTCCTTCAAAGGTGTATAGGGAAGAGAAGACAACTCATTACAAATTCTGGACTTCCATGAAATAATTGTAACCATATTTCTGAAAAATCAGTAAGTTAATGTAAGGGAAGAAGAGGCCCAAGTAAGAAGAACAGATAGAAGAGAGTCCCTTTTCCAGCATCTCCTTGATGCTTTAAAGGCTTCTTCAATTGAAGGAACACACACGCACACAAAAGTAACACACTGTAATTATGATTTGTTTCAAGTTACCTAGTGGGTGATCAGCATAATCCGGTCTCTGAATATAACTTGGCACAGGTCTTGTTGGCGTCTAAATAAATCATAGTCAAAGCTGGTTAGATTGCAAGAGTACTTATTACAGTCATAAAAACAGAGACTCATGCAGCAAAATTAAATACAGTGAAACATGGCTAATTCCACCTAGAGAAACTTGCAAAGTATGCAAACACCCCAAAGCACTTCCAATCAGCATTTCTCAGCAAAGATTCTAACTCTTGATTGTTTTTATATTATACAACCTCTAATAGCCAACTTCACAGCTTTGTAAAACCAATTCTATTTGTCAAATAAACAAAATTGCTTTTGTAATGTATTATCCCTGATGTCTTGTAGTGTTTATTCTGATACTTTCCAGACTGCAAATGCTCTGGTTCCAGATGCACCCTTCCTTTTTTGGTTATTTGTATGCATTAGTGAGATTGTTATTTTTAATTATCACCCTATTTCTTAGGACTTTTTCTTATAATTTCATATACACCGATGCTACAGCAGGTGGGGGACAAAAAAGCAAGTGTTCAGCAATAGCACTGTTAACTACATGGCCAGTGAAATATCCAAAACACCCTTTCTCCAATGCTACCAATAAGCACACATGGGTCTCAGGCTCTGTAAATCCACTCACTCAACCTGTAACAGATGGAGAAGACTATGGAGAGGATGCTATAGTGACTGCATCTCTGGCACAGACCAATTAGAAAAAACACAGAAAAATAAGATGTCATTAATCCTGTCAAAACTTTGGCTTATTCCATGTACAAACTTGCATCACTTTAAAATACAGCTATAGGGAGGTCCTCTTCTAAATTCGCCTTTCACAGCTGAAGATCAGACTGACCACAATTACTATTCCCCAACCCAGTGTTAGAGGTTGCTGTATTCACTGTTCTTTCAGCAGAGCTGTTCACCAGTTTATTCACCAGGTTATTTCAAACCACTTAAGCAAGGTTCTATTAAACCATTTATTTAAATGCTAAATTAATCCATCTGAATTTTTCTGAAGCAGATGGCTCCATTACTGGTGGGAACAGTAAACAGCTAGAACAACATCTTAGCTAGCAACGGGATTTTGCAGAATGAATGTCAAAAGATACAGCCCAAACATATGATCTTAAACCTATTAGTGATACATATTCCCTCCTAGGCACTTCAGTTTAAGTATAACAAGGTAAACCAAGTTAAACCAAAATGAGCCACATTCAAGCCACTGTCACACATCTCCTTGCCATCAGGTTCAGACTATTCAAGAAGCTTTTGTTCCTCAGCTGAAATGTGGGAGCTGACCAGGCCAGGACTTCTGGTCCATGAGCTGCTACAGAACGTAATGTGGAACCTTTTCCTCCAGCGCTGAAACAGAGCGGCATTTGTTACTTACCAGTGGATAATGCGGCCTGAGTTTACCAGTATATCGATAACCAGACCAGGGATTTGTGTTAATGTCACCTTCCAGGGTCCAAGAGGAAACCTCACGTTTAGCTTTTTCATCTTCTGAAAAGAAAAAAAAAATTGCAGCAGCCTACCAAGAATAAAAAGTGTTGCATCCAGAGAGTGACCTAGAAGTACATAAATACAGATTTAACCCTGTTTGGCTTTTTTTAAATGCTACTGATAAATAAAAGTGTAATTAGTAATTTTCATCTTATTTTGTCCTTAAGTTTTTCACATTCAAAATTCACATTCTGCCAACCGCATCTTTACCCAATGGCAAACTGAGCAATGTCAGGACAGCAGTACTGAAGGCCCAAAGGAAACGAAATAGTTATTGATGTCATTGTTCATACGTAGTTCTAAAACATGGTTCTGTGCTTGTTTTGATTCTTGGGGAAGAACATATTTTTACTGAAAGACTTATCATCCCTTCAATTAWCAGTCTTGTACTGTAGCTGAAGGTTCCTATTCTGTGTGATTTCTCTTAGTATTCAAAGACAGAAATGATCTGGGTGGGAAAGAGGACATTTGACTATGATTTTCAATACACAGAACCTGCTACTATCCCCGTCCTGATGGGCAGAGTGAGGGTACAGCCTCTCCTGCATTTCAGAACAGGCGGTGTGCGTACTTTACAAGATGGTTTTAATCTACTGGAGGTTCCTGGCTCTCTTAACCTTGTAAAACTTATGCCTGATGTCCACTGACAACTTCCTTCACAAATAACAAATCTAAGAGTGGATTGATGGCTGTTACATGGAGAATTGAAGCAAGTGCATCCTGAGCATTATCAAAGGAAAAATGTACTTGGAAAGAGGGGGCAAGGGTTAAGGAAGAGCATGGTAGCATTAATCTAACTCAGAACCCATAACTTAAGTTTGTGTTCTCTTTTCAGAGCTCACAAGAATGAAGAGATGCAAAAGTTTGACCGTAGCAGCCCTCAACTTGAGTTCCTCAGAATCTGCATGGCTGAAGGGAGGGTGTCAAGAGGATGGGACCAGACTCTTTTCAGTGGTGCCGAGCGACAAGACGCGAGGCAACGGGCACAAACTGAAACACAGACGCTTCCATCTGAACATGAGGAAAAACTTTTTCACTGTGAGGGTGACAGAGCACTGGAACAGGCTGCCCAGAGAGGTTGTGGAGTCTCCTTCTCTGGAGATATTCAAAATGTGCCTGGATGCGATCCTGTGCAATGTGCTCTAGGTGGCCCTGCTTGAGCAGGGGGGTTGGACTAGATCTCCAGAGGTCCCTTCCAACCTCAGCGATTCTGTGTGATTCTGTGACATCTGAGCCTTCTGCTCACATGAGTTTAAATGAACCACAGAGAAATAATAAAAAAATCCAGAGTTTTAATAAAGTGATACTTTGGATTCTCTTGAGATGCTTCAGCACAGAAGACTGTGAATTTAGTGGTATTGTCAAAAATTTTGCTGTCAGATGAACAGCAGCATTAGAGGACTGCACCAGAGGATTACTAGAAGTATTACGTTAAACAAAAGAGAATTTCACATCCACAAGTGTGCAAAGTAATAGGATACAGATCACAAATGTAAACTATGAGAATTCTACACTGGGGAGGCAGAAAGAAGGAAAACACTTGTAATTGCCTATGCTACTCCCACCTATAAACTGTGCAACATTTATCATGGAAAAGGAGGCTTTATTGGGTTTTAGGAAAGGAGGAGGTAAATGAGTTGAGAATTTGGCTTTTTGTCATGCCACTTACTTTTTAATCCTAATTTCCTTTTCTGCAGAGCTTGATGGGGTTGGTCTTTTCTTGAGGGAGGTGGGGATGGGGGTTGAATTTAAACTCCTAGATTATATTTACTCCCCTGGTACCCCTTGTCTGTTGGAAGGGTTTTGACTGCTGAATCCAGTCAGAGCAGCAGCATTCTAATACAAGATTAGGACACAGGAAATAGCATACAGTTGTATCTATCAGACACTCATTAACAAAGTGCAAGGAAATGCATTATTGGACAAGGAAGACCACGGAGAAAGGGGTAAAGGAGAATCTACCAATTTTTCTGTACCAATGCTACCTGCTGTAACTAAAGCATACAATTATATTACCTTCAGATAAACTCAGCAAAATCCTAGCTACAATACATCCTCCGACCAATAGCAGCATCAGTTCATAAAAATATTTTCTTTTTTTTTTCCCCAAAGAGGTAAGCCTCAAGTATACAGAACAGCTGCATTCTCACTGCCTTGCTCATATTCAAACAAGTGTCCAATTACATAAAAACATTAAAAAAACCCTCCTCCACRTTACCGCCTTTTACTTTATCAGATATCAAAATACTATGATGGAACAAGCCTGGCAATGACTTATGGTCACGATTTATTCTCTTTGTCCTCTATCTCATCACCCCTCTTTCTCTGTTCATACACCTGGCAATTTAGCTCAAAGCAATATTTCAGACAAACAGAGATAGGAACAGAAATAGAGATTTCTGTACCATTGTCTCTGAAATTTTATATAGATCTGTAGATTACCAGGAACTGAATGCAGTCTCAGATATGCAGCATCCAGTGCCAGGTATCTTGGAAAAATCCATACCATTCTCAGACATTCACGTGTGTGAAGATAAAAAGCAAAGTGCACTGCACTGTTCAACCCAAAATATTATCCCTACCTATTATTTTGAAAATTATATTAAACAAAAAACAAGAATGCAGGATGATGAGGCAAAGGGGTGAATGCACAGAAGGGAACAGTTTTCAAAACAGAATATTAGAACTGAATAAAGAATTTACTTACTTGCTTTCTTGTGTAATAACTTGTGAGTAGCCCAGCTTCCCTTAAAACATTCCTAGAATTGCAAACAAAATATATATATATTTAAAGTAGCTTCATCCTGGACAGACATGTCATCCCCACAAAATAAAAGAACTGTTATTTTTAAAAAAAATAAAATAAGAATTTTATAAACCCTTGTAGCAACATGCAGTAAATGCTACTGTAACTGACAGTCTTAACACTAGAAAATACTACATTCAAGAGTTTATGAGCCAGAATAGGCAAAAAGCATAGCCAAACAGATGCACCCATCAAAGTGAAATGCATTGATTTAATCTTCTCTACTAAATATTGTCTCCTTATCATTTTAATGAGTAACCACACACCACGGTTGCTCCAGGGTGGCTGAAACCCTGTGCTGTTCATTGCAACRTGAGGGTCAGAGTTCACCTGCTCTCTCTCCATACCAAATCTCCTTGCATTGCAGTGGGCAGGGTGAGCCTCCCTTGGCTCCTACAAGAAGCCATCTCCTCCTGCTAGTTGCATCCTTCCTGCCTCCTTCTCCAGCATAAGGAAGCAACAGAGACCAAACAGCATCATCACAGGTGAACAAATGAAAGACATCAAGGTGGAAAAAAGGGTGAAGGCTACTGAATAGAAATAGGAAATGAAAAAGAAAGAAAGAAAGAAAGAAAGAAAGAAAGAAAGAAAGAAAGAAAGAAAGAAAGAAAATTGAAATGGAAAGCAAGGAAAGAGAGACTGTGAAGAGAAGAAGCTGATTTTTTTTTTCCTTCTTCCTGAGAATAAAGTTCATGGGAGAAGGGGAAAAAAACAATGAATCAGCAAAGGGGGAGATGGAAATGGTTGGCAGTTAAAGATAGATTAAGATGAGGGAAAAACAGGTGAGAAAAGGAGAGAACTGAGTCGAAAAGCTGCTGAAGAAGGCATTAAAGAAGATCTTTTAGGGTACTAAGTAGGTAATTTTTTGGTTTTGTAGCTAAAAGTCTAATTCAATGGCTATGTGTACTCACAACAACTGTGTGGAAAGGGGTAATTCCAATCATTTACAGCAACAGCTGAATTTCTGAAGTAAAAGGCAGGAAGCAAACTTTTTTCCTTTAAAAGGAAAGATAATACTAATGCTGAATCATCATCATAAAGCTGCTGGCCAGAGCCAGCAACTGATTCAACATAATGTATACAACAGTAAAGCAATTTGAGACAACAGATTTGCAAACTAAGCCCAGTATACAAGAGTCTACTCCTGCTTCACAGGTTTTGTTGTGCAGTCTTAATTGCCTATTCTTTCAGAGCCCTCTTCTCCCCATTTTCAATTTAGTCTGCCACCAGTGGTTACCAACCTGTATCCACAAGATCACAGTACACTGGTACACAGATCAACCATGTCTACTGTTTGGTATTTCCCTCATTACCAAACTCAGTTGTTGCTGTAGTCTTCTCCTACACCATATACCTGATTCTGCCATTTTGCTGAACTGGCACATGACAGGCCATGGAGCTACATAAGGGTTCAGGCAACAAGAGGAGAACATCATCTTGAACAAACAGTGGAAGGTTTCACCATCACACTTATATAACCCACTGCATACACAGACCTGTTTGCTGCACTGTTACTTTCTTTCTGTTGGAGAGCTGGGGGAAAAGGAACAGGTTTTAACGGAGGCTTATTTTAAGAAAAAATAAAAAAGCCAAAATCCCTATTTCTGGGACACTAGTATGTTTTTAATCCCCTTCCACTTCTGAATTGAGACCCGATGTGTAAAAAAATAAGGATTACACAACTCAGGACTTACAGGGTCACAGAATACATCTACCATGGGGAAACTGAGTCCGCAAGTCTAGAATCCACTCCTTGGGAGATAAGGGAGCATTTGGGGAAAGACGACATCAGTTGTGGTAACTGCTTGTTGTAGCTGATTCTCTCTTTCCCCGTGCAATTTGGGGATATGTTCTCCAAACCCATTCCTTTCTCTCCGAGGCCAGGAGTCTTTCCTCTCTGCTGGCCCATAACCAACCCACACTAGGCAAACAACACTGCTAGCAGTATCATAACCTGGCAGCCTCCATTTTGACTTTTTATTTTCTGCAGCTGCAAGCAACATAAGAGGATCCTCCATAAGGCTGCCATATGTTTGAGTTTTCCCAAGCATGTTTCCCAGATTTTACTTGTCCTGTATTTCCAGAGAAATAGCAATTCAGTCAGAACTACTATAGCATAGCTTCAAACAAGCTGCTGTACACCCAGACATCCCAGGTGTGCACTATATGTACATCAACTGTAATTGAGTACACAGAGCAAGTCCAAAGCAACGATTACACATGCAATGTACAATCAATAGACACCCGAGTCTTGGTCTGACACTTCCAGAAAGCACTCAAAGCACGTGCTGCACATCCATTTAAAATCCATGTATTTTGTGTAGGATCAGTCACATGCTTCTTGTGGGCACTGGACTTACCAGATACTCACAAACTCTTTTTACATTCAGTGACTTACTGCACAAGCACTCCATCACACATGTCTGCATAGCTCTGCCTGGGCAATTCCACACAAAAATATAGCAGCTGTAATCTCACAGGTTGGAGAATCATAGCTCTGGCTACAAAGCACTACCAACATACCGTTGCATATCTCAAACACCCTCACCTTCTCTACAGCAGACTTCCTGCCAAGGCATGGAAGAAAGCCACTCTTTCTCTCCATCCGGGCCACTTTCTGGAGAAAATTCTGCTTTCTGCTGAGCCTTCTCTGCTGAGCCTTCTTCTCTCAGCCTTCTGCTGAGACATTTACTTCAATCTTCCCATTACCATTCCTGCCTCTAATGATTCTTCCATGGTCCTATGCCATATACAGATCAGGATAAAAACTTTCAATAAATAAACAAACAAAATCCAGGAAAAATATCCAGGGTGTATTTTAACATTAAAACAAAGAAACAAAAAAAGTCCCATTTCTGCTAAAAAAGGAACACATGGCATCGTGTGGCTGTATTTGAAAACATTAGCTAGCTTGAATGAGAAAGTACACAGGAATATTGTGAATTTCTGTTCAAGCTTTTTGGAAGACCTCCTGGATTTCATTTCAAACATTATATTATCCATTACTGTGCTTGATATTAATATCCCCACCCTTCTCACCTAAAGCATTTTTCTATCGTGTGTGTTTTTTCAATAGCAATCAAGAAAGACTTGGTAACGCTGAAGAGGTCTGTACAAGAAGAGAGGTCAAAGATAAAAGACAAAAGAGAGGAACATAATCCTTAATTTTTGTTTAGAGCAATTTTGGGTACAACTGTTACATCGGCAAGTGAAATACAACTGCAATTTTTGGATAGAAGCCATCAATGGAAAGCTTTAACTACGATTTTGGTTTCAAAGCTTTCCAAAACCAATCACTGATTCTGTGTTTAAAGGCAAGCTCAACCCAATGTTCATCAGAGCCTATGCATTTACCAAAAGGTAACCAAAGACACAATCAGCCTTAAGATCTGGAATGATTTCTATTGGATCAGTTCCTGGAAATAAAATATTTCTCTCAAAGATTTCCACCTTAGGGACTCAGGCCAACGTCTACTGGTTGAAATACTGACAGAAGCATGCAACAAAGCAGAATTAGTTTTACAGTAGAGTGCATTTTTGCTAAAACCACAACGATCTCTACCAAATAGTGACCAGACTTTAAAAATCAACCCTTGAAAAAAAAAAGAAAAAGAAAAAAGAGAAAAATAAAAGAACTCCTTTCAAACAGTTCAACAGCAGTTATTGAGCTACTTAAAATGGACTTTCTTATTTTTATTGTCATCTTTGTGGAGAATTTCTTACTCTTTGGTTCACATATCCTTGCAACCTGACTGGGAAGTTGAAAAGAACAACCAGCTCCAAATTTCAGATGAGAAGGTGGGCTAAAYCAACAGTTTTATGTGCTTACTTCCAGAATTTATGGAACAAAGAATATTGCAAAGACCCCAATCACTTGTCAGCTAACTTCAAGGGCACCTAAAGTCTCCCAAGAGTAGAATATAACTACACTGCAAAGTTCTGTATAGCACAGACATATGCAAAGTAGCTTTAAAAAAGCTACTCAAGTACAGGAAGCTATGCAAGCCCCGCAACACAGAATTCAAGACATGCTCATTCATCCTGTCTCTGAACTGCTTTTGCAAGGTGGCAGCTCATTTAAAGTTAGCTATGCCAACTCTCCATTAATGATTTTCAGCCTCAGGACTGCCCCTCTCTCTTCTTCAGGCTCCCCTTCACCCTTGGGTACTGCTGCTTTATACAACCTGGCATTTGGCACTGTAAGTTTAACTGTTGGCAGGTATGCAAATACTGCCCAAATCCTGGCACTGGACAGCTACTGAAAACAACTCCGAACTCATCTCTAACCTCTGCAGAATTCCCCCCCTCCATCCACTGTGCTCACTGTTTTGAACCACCGAGTTGGATTTCCCAAAATACCTATTCTACCGCAAAAAAGACAGCTGGAATTGAGACTGTGCGGACAGACTGGCTGGCTGTCTACATGTCATTATATCGCAAATTGTAATAGTTAGGCAAACATCTGGGAAACTAATAGGGTAAAGCAGTACACTCCATTAAAAAAATATATCTATTTTAAAAATTGCTCAAAACATTTTTCAATGTCCTTTGGAAAGTAAAATTGTCTTGAGCTCAATCCAAGATTATGTGATTTTGCTTAATGAGAACTAGTTCTTACCTAACCACTGCTAGGGGTTGCAAACAGAAAAGAAAAAAAGCTTAAGTACGGCAACAGCTTAAGAAAAATATCAGTGTTATTAGTGATATATGTTTAATACAGTACAGCTTAACCTTACATTTTACCCATAAATACAAGTGTCTTGAGGAATGCAATTGTTAATACATTTGATGTTAAAATAAAATAGTTGCCTTTCTTAGCATACTGAACCCTATTCTTCTAGGTGCTGTACAAGCCAACAGAAACAGTCTCTGACCTGAAAAACTCAGGACTAAATTCATAAACTAGCCTGAGTGGTATATTTGACTAGCCAGTTTTTTCAGATGAGGGAAAATATAGGTTTGCAGATTCAAATTCAAGGGAAGCACCTACATGCAACACCTTGGTATCAGCAACATTTGCTTTCTCATTCATCTAAAGCCTGATCTCACCCAGAGACTCCTGGATCCCAGATGACAGAGTATTTCAGCTCTTCCTTTAAAGAAGAGGTATATTTTGCAACCCTTCAGTCAGACTTACAGAGCTATACAAGTAACCTGTGACGCATCAGTGAAGATGTGCCTCCCAGAAAGGAGTAAATCATCATACAAAGCCACCTGAAAATCAAAATAGTATTTCTTTCCCATCATTGGGATTTAGAAAGTCACACCTCATCTCAAATGTAAAGAGCCCAGCTGGTGGGTATCCACCATTGCCAGAGATAAGCCGCACAGCAGTGTACAGTTTAGAGTAACCATTTCCCTTCAAACACCTAAAACGCTTCTCTTCCCATTGCTCACACGCAGCAGCTTCACTGTCACAGTCTTCACTCTTGACTCTAAATAGACCACTTGATATGCCTGGGCCTCTTTGGGACTGACAACACAAGGGCATACAAAGCAGGAAGGGCTACTGTTCTTCTTGAATAAGTTAGGGCTACTGCCCTGCTAGCAGTCTGTGGCCTCCAAATGTCAGAGAAAAAAATGAAGCACAGGCCACTGTGATGTTATAATAAGAAGGGCTTTCAGTTACGTGGCTAGAAATACATACTTCTGAATTTGGCCAAGGGACTGCCCCAAAACCAGGATCCAGTCCACACCAAAGAAAATCTCTGACTACCTTGTTCAGGCTGAGACACTTGTACAGATACTATATGAATAGCATGAGAGAGGATGTTTTCATCAAACCAATACAAAATTACTAATAAAGGATCGTGAGACGGGCCTCTGTTAAAGATTTATAATTAAAAAGCTCATATGAAGGTGGTACCTGGAGTTCTCAAGAACAGTTACTACTTTTCCTGTGCTTATCACTCAGCAGATTGTAAAAGGCATATACCAAATGCAAATTGTTTGTGTATGTAAACACATACCGTTTATGTATACTACATATAATTTACACAAAAGTGGCATGTGTATCTCTAAAGAGCTACTGCAATAGCAAATTCATCTTAGTAATAGGAACAATACACTCGTGATGCTGAGCATCTGTGTTGTTTCTACATTCAGAAGATGCAGCAAGATGTAGTAATTCAGTCTAAGCTGACACACATGTAACACTATGATAAATCTCTACAGAAGGTGCCTGCTTATAAAAGTAAGACAGTGAAAGAAGGTAGCTGGCAGTGACAATATCTGATTTATTAGGCTAAATGAAGATGATATTGAAGGTTAATAGCTGATAGAATCACTCAGCAGAGTACTCCCTCTCACTACATCCTTGGCTGAAGGAAAAAAAAATAATGCTGAGGTTCAACACACCACCTCAACACACACCCCCAGAGCTCCTCCACCACTAAAAAATATCTTTGCCCTGCTCCCACTACCATTTCTAAACATCAAAGCTAGGCCAGAACTCAGCTGTCTTGGCCCCCTTTCCACCCATGACCCGCAGGAACAGCTGTAATTCAACTGTACCCAGTTTACAAGGTGCACATCACCCAGAAATAAAACTGTGTTGGCTTTATGGCTCAAAGGAATTTCAGAAGATGACAAACTACTTCAGAGTAAGCATTTTCAGGACACATTGTCACGACGTCCTCTTTTTGAAGCAGGGGAGAGGGGGAATATATGACCAGGATAATGCCCTTTACCAAGGAAAGGAGAAACACAAATGACAAAATCCTAAAGTTATCTCCTCACTACACTGGAATTCTCAGCCCTGTACTACCTGTGTTAGTAATATATAATTTGGTAAGAAAAATTATTTATAATCCAAACACATTTCTCCATATTGATTGCCCTTCTAGAGTAGTTTATTTTTCTATTTTTTCCAATGCTAAGAATAAACAAACTGCTATAAATTTGGGTTGGGCATTTAATGGAGTTCTGGCTGTATGAACAAGTTATCGTAGGCTTCAAGCAGATTAGTTAACCTGGCAAGTATGCCTGTGCAGATGCTCTTACCCCTCAAAGAAACGCTTGGTAACTTGCCACTCCATGAGCAATCCTGCAGTCATCCCAAGGTGAAAGCCTACAAACAGGTAGTTAACACCACTGCATTCARTAAGGATGGTTTGATTTTACAGCTACACCAAACCACAATATGACGGAAAAGCCTCCTCCTCRGCTGCACGCTCCTAAAGAATGGGTGTTTTCTGACTCTGCAGCGCACAGTTTCATGGAGCTAAACTACCAGAAAATTTAATGCAACCACTTTTCCTCCATTGAAAGAAACCCCTAAAAATCACAGAAATGCCTCATTAAAGAATCAAGATGGGCTTAATGGAAGGTGTGGAAACATGCATCCTTGGAGGGAGGGAACAGGACAAGACCATTCCTTTAGGTGATAGCCTGTTATAATGCAGGCTGTGCTGTGGGATGGAATAACATCCTAGGTCCACCCAGTAGTTTATCACAGTTATTCAGGCACTTAACCATGCCACAATGGAAAGAAAACCTCTTAAATTCAAGCCACTGCAGCTCTGCCTTTTGATGTCCATAGACAAAATGAACCAGTGTTAAATTCTCTCCACTGAGGAGATAACTTTGGAGAAGTTTCACTAATGCTAAGCATTCCGGTACTGCCAGCTGAAACCTGCTGGAAGTTCAGACAGAGTTTCCTGGCTTTTAAGACTCCTCTGCTCAGTGATGATAAGGCTGTCACGTGCTTGTGCTTGAATGAACAGACGGCCAGGTTGTCAGTGGCACCTCAGCTGCGCTCCTGACAGTACTTGGTGCTCACAGAGGCCAGTGGAGCACTGTAGTGAGTCCCCAGTTCCTCCATTGCACACACCAGATGCAGAGGGCTGGTACCTACGGCAGCCCTGCCCTGGGCCCTGGAGAAGGGCCCAGGGCAGGGAGCTGAAGCCCCTCACTACAGGCTGAACATAGGACTATCCTCTCAGCACATGCCTTGACACAAGATATTTTTTGTGCATGTCCTGAAAACAGGCTGCTGTTAATTTCCTTAGCTCTTCTGTAACACTCTTCATCCAAAATCCTCAAAGCACCTTTCATATGGGGAATAATAACGCTTACCTACTTTACTGATCAGGACAATGAGGCACAGTGAGGAGAAACAACATACTCAAGGTCACTCAGAACTGAGGAGACTCTGGGATTCCCGGTTCAGTGTTTTATTTTCTAGGCAGCACAGCTTTTGAAGCATGTAGTCAGTTACCCAGCAGCCTATTTTAACAAACCAGTAACTACTTCCTGTAAATCCCCTTTCATCTTACAACAGTAGCTGATATTCCAAAAGATTTTAATCTAACACACAGTTAATAAAAATCTCTTCATCCTATATAAAGCTAGCTGTGTTGGGAGGGGGGAGGTGAAGGCATTGCTAGAACTTCCCACATGGACCTCTCTGGTCCATCAACAAATGGTATTGTCATTACCAACTAGTATCTGTACACGCTGAAGAAGCACTTGTATTCAGTTTTACATCAGAGATGTCGAAATCAGTAGTAAATGCAGGGCAAATCCTGCAAATCACCTATAAACATCACACTGGAAAAAGGAACAATTTAGAGTTGCATCTAATTTAGCATCAATTCTCAACGTCCAGTATCAGAGGCTTCAGGGGAAAGTACCAGAAATTGTGCAGTGGGTGTGTTATATGCATGTGGGAAGTTTTTTCCCCTAGTCTTATGCAAGCACTAATGATCAGTTTATATCCTGAAGCAGAAAAGATTAGTTTGCCCAATTAATAAATTTATCTAGCTGATGTGACTGAATGCTCCTGTTAAATTTATCTACAATATTTTAATGATTTTTACCCTGAATTATAATTCTGACAGTGAAGTCCACCACTGATCTCAGAATTAAATATATATTTCCTCAGCTAACAGAAATGACACATACAAAAGGTTCAAAGTACTAGGCTATATGTTTTACTGTGCATCTTCAAGTTATTTACAGTAACAAAAACACTCAACAACCATCAAACGGTTCTTTCTATTTAAATTAAGGGCCAAAGTACATTACCACTGCTGTAGTAAATCAAGATAGTTGAGGCCTACAGAATACGTTTAGCAGAAGTTGATAGTTATATGACAACTGGCTCTACCTGAATCTCCTCACTTGGTAGCCTTAAAATCCAAAGAGAGAGAGACAGAGAGAAAGTAGAAAATCATCATCACTTTCCCCAAGAGCTCTTATTTAGTTAGAGGAAAGAGAAAATCTGCTTTCAGAGCAACAAGTCCTCCACATCTATCAAAGCCATGCGACTCCAGAGCCAGAGCTGATCCAGACACAGAAATACACGCGCTGGAATTTGATGAGCACATCTCATTTTGTCCCATTAAGCCCATACTAATAAATAAATAAATAAATAAAGCCACCGTCAGACAGAGGAAAAACGTGCTTCTCCTGAGCGATACTGCTACTGTCGAGCAGTAACACCCTGCATTACCTATAGGCACTAGGAGCAGCGGCGCTACCCCCGCCCCAGGGGCCGCCGGCCCGGCGTCCTTGCCGCCCCCCCCCCCCGCCCTTCCCGGCCCCCCGGCTCCAACTTCCCCCGGAGCGGGGTAACTTTCCGCGGGGACAAACGGCGGCTCCTCCCTCACCCCCGGAAAGGCTCCCGGACCTCGCGGGCCAGGAGTTAAAGCCGGCCAGGGAGGGCCGGGGGCGGCGGGCCCAGGCGCCGGGAGGGGAGCTGCCGCCTCAGGCCCGCCACACGCCCCGCAGCCCGGCCCCAGCCTAATTTGCTGACTGGAAATCTAATTACGCTCCCCCCCCCCCCCCGATTTCCTCTCTGCTAAAGGAAAGCACTCTCCAGAGCACACCAGCGCTATAAAAAGCGCCCACACACACATATATACGAAACAGGGGAAGGGGGCGGTGGGGGGGGGGGTCCAGGG